>NC_045455.1:78803955-78880583 GCF_002776525.5 Piliocolobus tephrosceles
AAAGAAAGAAAGAAAGAAAGAAAGAAAGAAAGAAAGAAAGAAAGAAAAGAAGAGAAAAAGAGGTGGAGAGAAAGAAAGAACGAAAGAAGGAAAGGAAGACAGGAAGGAAGGAAGGAAGGAAGGGAGGAAGGAAGGAAGGAAGGAAGGAAGGAAGGAAGGAAAGAAAAAGGAGAATGAAAGAGAGAGAGAGGGAGAGAGTAAGGGAGGGAGGGAGAGAGAAAGGAGCGAGGAAGGAAATCATACAGACAGTTAATGGGCTTTGTGTACCAGGTCACAGAAGTTTAAAATAATAATTACTAGCATTTGTATTTGTATGATGTATTTTAGAGCTCACAAAATACATTCACGAATATTTATTCAATTAAATATTTGAAATCTTGTGCGCTCCATATGTGTGAGGATAACCACAAAGGAAATATAGTGATTTGCACACAAACATAGTACCACATGTTCACGTAAGACATCTACCTAAGACAGATGGTCAAACCTTTAATAACATTATTACAGGGCAGTCAATTGCAAGGGGTCAGGGATGAGGAGGGAGTTGCTTCTGAGGTGCTAATAAAGTCTGTTTCTTGATTTGGGTGTTGAATACTTTGGTATAGTTAACTTTTAAAAAGCCACTGATCTATACAGTTATGATTTATGTACTTTTGTAAACTTTTATTATAGTTCAATTAAAACATTTACATGATAAAAGTAATACATGCTTCAAAAATTTTAAAATATCAAGCACAAATATATTAAACTCTTCAGTGCTAATACACATTTTTTAGTGTATATATTTTCCATTTTTTTCTATTCATATGTGTATACACATATTTCAACAAAATATACAATCACAATGTGGTACTTTTTAATAATACCTTTTTCACTTTATTACATATTGTAAACAAACATTTTTTCACTGATAATGATACTTCTAAATGGCATTTTATCGATTTTCTCTATATGGTCATATTATCATTTTATTTGGGTTGTCATTTCCTTCTTCATGGAACAATTCATATCAAAATGAATTGGCACTTTTGCCTGTTCTGTTAGTGCCCTTATGCCTTTCTCTGGAAAGCTATTTTGGCCCTTCTACTCCAAACCATCTAGTCAGTTCTTTCCAAAATGTTGCTTCATCATTTAAGTTACCTAACAATATCTGAACGTAGGACTCCTCCAAGGATTATTTCTGTTTTAAAAGGGATTTTATAAAAAGGGAAGACACTGAGGTCCTGAAAGACTGTCCTAGGCTGTACAACTGGAGAGTTCTTCGTGCGTGTCAATGGGAGCTAATAAAATGCAAGGGGGTGGGCAAGGAGGAGAGGCAAGTTCCTTGTAGAACCAAGGGACTCTGTCAGACACTAATATCGTCCATTTCCTTAGGTCACACTTTCATGAAAAAGAATGAATGAGCGGTGGAGATGGAATAAAAGCTTCTTCCCAAGGATTTTATCAAGACAGCCCATTTTTACTTCTAGTCAAAGCCATATTCTTCAACCAAGCTTTGCCACTGTTAAAGCTGAATTTTCACCCTAATCTGCTTGCTTGTCTTTGTTGGAACTTGAAAAGAAGGGATACGACTAATTAGCCTCCTCCAACCATAACCCTTAACACATGCAATGACATGGATATAGCCTAAATATGGCTGGGCACGGTGGCTCAGCCTGTACTCCTAGCACTTTGGGAAGCCTAGACGGCGGGTCACTTGAGGTCAGGAGTTTCAGACCAGCCTAGCCAACGTGGTGAAACTCTGTTTCTACAAAAAATACAAAAAGTAGCTGGGTGTGGTGACGTATACCTGTAATCCCAGCTACTTGGGAGGCTGAGGTGGGAGAATTGCTTGAACCCAGGAGGTGGAAGTGGCAATAGGCTGAGGTCGTGCCACTGCACTCCAAGCTGGGTGACAAAGTGAGACCTTATCTCAAAAAAACAAAATGAGATACACAAAAAAAGCAAATATAGCCTAAATATGCTGTCATATGGTAACTCTATGTTCCATCAAATGATTTGGAAACATTGGATTTGTAAAGCGATAGATAATTAAAGGAGAGCTATAAAAACTATTAAAAATAATCAAATGGAAATGTTATAACTCGGAATACAATGGTTAAAATCAAAATTTTGACAGATGAAATTACAAGAGAGTACACAGCAAACAAGATACAAAAATTAATTAGAATGGAGTTATCTCTGAATCTGCATTAAATACTGACCCAGGTATGAATAGCTTAAACTCCACAATACCAAGAAAATTATGATTAAGGTGCAAATTTTCAGAGGTAGAAAAGGACAAGAACACATTTGAACTCCCACTAACCAGAGTGAGAGGTCTCATGGGTTACCCAGCACATTTAGTAAAAACCCCAAAAACATTGCATCATAGTCATGAGGTTTAATTGTCTCTAGAATAAGCTTATTATAGACCTGTCTTGTAAAAACTTAACATCAAGATGCAGAAAGATAAAAATTATCTGTAAGTAACTTATCTTTTGACCAGATCAAAGTCTAACATTCTTTTTAAAAAGGTAAAAATTCAGACACTGAAATGCATAACGTTTACAATATATAGTACCAAATCAAAAATTGCTAGATATACCACAAAGCAGGAAAAGGTAACTTGCCCAGCAGGAAAATAATCAGTCAATAGAATCGACCCCAGAATGAAAGTTGTTAAAGTATTAGCCAAAATATCTTAAAGATTTAAAAGAAAAATAGGAGGAGGAAATGCAAGCTATTTAAAAATAAAAGAATGAAAACAAATGTCCACAATGGAAAATTCCTGGATGGAATAAATACTAGATTTGATATTACAGAAGAAAAGATAGTTGAATTTGAAGACGTGACAGTAGACACCAACAAAATTTAAAAAGAGGAGAAAACAATGGGAAAAAATGGGCAGAGCTTCAGTGACCAGTAGGAAAATAAGTGGCCTAACATGCATGTAGTTGGCACCTCAGAAAAATCTGTATGTGTCAATGACAGAGAGATAGGCAAAAATTATTTGAATTAATAATAATAATAGTAATTTTTTAAAAAATTTTAACTATCAACCTATAGATCAAATAAGATCAATCAACCACAGCAGAATAAAGACAAAATAATTCACACTGGCACACATTACAATCAAACTGCTGGAAACCAGTGGTAATGAAAAAAGCCTTACATCAGTCAAAATCATTTAAAAAAAAAAACAGTTATAAGAATTACCACAGAATCTGGCACATATACACTATGGAATACTATGCAGCCATAAAAAGGAATGAGATCATGTTCTTTGCAGGAACATGAATGGAGCTGGAAGCCATTATCCTCAGCAAACTAACACTGACACAGAAAACTAAATACCACTTGTTCTCACTTGTAAGTGGGAGCTGAATGATGAGAACACATGGGTACATGGTGGGGCGGGGGAGGGCAACACAGACTGGGGTCTTTTGGGGAAGGCTGGAGGAGGGAGAGCATCAGGAAGAATAATTAACGGATGCTGGACTTAATACTTAGGTGATAGGATGATCTGTGCAGCAAACCCTGGCACATGTTTACCTGTGTAACAAACCTGCACATCCTGCACATGTATCCCTGAACTTTAAAGTTGAGTACTTTTTTAAAAATCACCACAGAATCTTCATGAGAATTTTTGTAAGCAGAAAGAAAATGAGGAAGCAAAGTTAGAATTGTGTAGCCAAAAACAATATCCTTCAAAACTGAATACTGTATAAAGACACTTCCAGACTGATGAAAGCTAGGATTATTTGTTGCCAGATTTACACTACAATAAATAATAAAACAGCTACACAGGCAAGAGCAAAATGACTCTTAATGATATTTGGATCTATAGAAAGAAATTTGAAGTGCTAGAAATGGTGCATACGTGGATAAATGCAACAGAGTTACTTTCTTGCTTTTTAAATCCTTTAAAACATGATTGCTTGCTTAAAAGTTAGAAACATTGTATTGTGTCATTTTTATAATATAAAGAAGTAAAATACATGATGACAACAGTCCAAAGGAAGAGAGGAGAAACGGGAGACTGCTGTTACAAGGTTCTTACAATATATGTGAAATGGTACATTCTTATCTGGAGAAACACAGTGATAATTTAAAGATGCAAATTGTAAACTCTGGAACATCAGTCAGGTCATAAAAGCAAGGCCCAAGTATTTGCTGTAATATAAATTTAAACTCTGCACATGTGTGTGCATGCATACATGCACACAGACTTAGGTGAAAACACAGGGAAGTAATCAGCTCCAACATGTAAACATTAATGATAAGAGATCTGCAGCAGTTATAATAATACCAAACCAAAGCTTAAACATGCACAACAAAATTTATTTTAAAAAATACTAAACAAAGAAGATACTGGAATAGAAAATATTACCAGGGGTGAAAGGGAACATTTCATAATGATATGATAAATATATCAAATCGTCAAGAAGATATATCAAGTATAAATGAATGTTCACCCAACAGCACAAATATAGACAACTGATTTTTGACAAAGTTGCAAAGTTAGTTCAATAGAAAAAGAAATCTCTTCAACAAATAAAGTTGGAACCATTACTAGAAGAAAACGTAAGAGAAAAATTATGATGCATATACAACACCAAAAACATGAAATAAAAGAAAAAAATAAAAGAAAAAATATAAAAGAATGTCATAAAAGAAAATATGAAAATAAGAGAAAAGAAAATAAGAAAAATATCATAAAAGAGAAAAATAACAATATGTTGGACTTTATCAAAACTGAAAACTTCTTATCTTTGAAAGAGATTGAAAAGAAAAACCGCAAACTTCCAGGAAATATTTGCAACATGCATACATGACAAAAGACTTGTAGTTAAAATGTATTAATCTCAAAACTCAGTAAGAAAATATACAATTCAGTAAACAAATAGGCCAAAGATGCAGACAGAAATGTCACTTAAAAACATATATGAACATCCAGTAAGCACATGAAAAGATGCTTAGAATCAGTAACCATCAAGGAAATGCAAATTATGAAATGACAATGAGTAGAAATACTCGCCATTAAAATGGCTAAAATTGAAAAGGCTGGCAACAACAAGTTTATGGATATGGAACAACTGGAACTCTCCTATGCTGCTTGTGGGACTGTAAGATGGTAAATGACTTTGGAAAGTTGCTTGGTAATTTATTTAAAAATTAAAGATAGACCTATCATACAATCCAGCCATTTCACTCAGGTATTTACCTATCCAAGAGAATTAAAAACATACATCCATACAAAACTTGAACATAAACTTCACAGAACCTGATTTGTAACAGTCAAAAACAAGCTAATGTCTATTAACAAATTAGTGGATAAACAAAATGTGGTCTAGCCATGCAATGGAATACCACTCAGCAATACAAGCAAGAAACTGCTGACATGCAACAATATAAATAACTCTGAAAACATTGTGCTGAGTAACAGAAGCCAGACTTTTTAAAAGCAAATATAGTCTAATTCTATTTATGAAAAATGCAAACTAATCTACAGTGACAAAAAAACAGATTAGTGCTTGCCTGTGAATGGGATAAGGGAGAATGCTCTAAATAGTGGCACAGAAAACTTTGCAGGGTGAGCACATTGTTCATTATCTTGATTAAGGTATATATATTTGTCAAAAGACATGAAATTATATGCTAAAATCAGTGCATTTGAATGCATGCAATGATACCTAAAGTTAATGTGTATGACAGTCTAAGTGGAAACAAGACAAATGTGAACGTCTATTAAATAATAGGAGAGATCATAATGAAACTCCAAAATATTCATTAGTTACCTATGAACAGGAAAGAATGAGAAAAAGCAATTTGGGTTACCATTATCAGGATGAGTTACATGAATGATTTAGTCGGAAAGGAGAAGACATTCCCCATGAGGGAACAGCAAAACTCAAGGAGGAAAACCCTGAAGAAAGTTTGTGCAGAGACTTGAGTTCCAGTTTTTGTTCGATAATGAGCAAAGCTTAATAACTTTGCCACTTATCTCACTTTCCTGAAAACAAAACAAACCAGAACACAAAATATTCTAAAACTAGTCTCCAGGGCAAGGTTGACTTATACCTCTGCAAGACATGAAAATATCCTGGGTATAAAATGTTCTAATATGTCTGTTCAGTGTTCTTACACCCTTGAAGCTGACATCAATGTCCTAAAATGGGAAACCATCTAAGGCAGAGAATAACTTGATAAAGGCCATGGGAATAGTTCATATGTAACAGGATAATGTGATGGAATGAAGAATGCATTTTAGGTTGTTCCATGGAGGTTCTATTCAAAAAGTAAAAATGTTTTAAAGCCTCATCGAATAGTGAAATGAAATGGGCATTGAAACACGATTACCTGGTTTCAATCCTGGATCCTATGTGTCTATTTCTGAGTTTCTCTAATCCTGATCACCTTCTATGGGCTGGATCTTTTTTTTTTTTTTTCCTCAATATAATTAGATTCATAAACTAGGAGAGATGAATTAAATCGTAGAGAAAGTGGGAATTAGACAATTGTCATCATCTTTTCCAGTCCTAGGATAGCCAATAATTCATTCATTTCTCTTGATATTCAGTGTCATCCTTTCATTGATAATAATTTTTCCATATCTTTAGTAATTCAGGTTCATGTGACAACATCTTTGCAAGTTTTCTAACCTTACATCTTCAACTTCAAGGCATCCAGCATACTATTGATATAGTCATTTTTAAAGCAACAAAATTTTGCCTACTAAATCCCGCATAAAAAATTTTATCAGATTTTTATTTTTTGACAAACCAAAACCAGAAACTAAAAATTAGACTTAAAAAAAAATCAAAGACAAAATTATTTAAACATATCAACAGTATAGTGGATCTAAAACATTCCAGAGGTAATCAGAGAGAAGCCTGTAGCTCCAGGATCAGGTGACAGCTTAGAAACTTTTCTGATTTAGAGTTGTAATAGTCTTTTAATGTCTTGCTTTGAGGCATCAGATATACATAACCCCCATACACACATATATACACACACACGGTGACACACATAGTGTTAATAGATGGCATCTTTAAAAGTAAAGAGATATAAATATGATTTAAAATACAATAAATATAATCATGACAAGAAATGGAATAAACATTTAATATCGTAGGCAGGGCTGCATCCATGTCCACTGAGGTCAGTTCTAGCTCTGAAGGCAGGAAAAGCTGCCAGAAATTCATTTTCTATGGATAACAGTACTAAAATTGGAGTGAGAATCAGGCCCAGTGTTTAACACTAGGGACTGAAGTAAAGCTTCCTTCTTCATAAGAAGTTGCTAAACCAACTGGCCATATTATTTCTAGGCTATGGCATAAGTAAATCTACATCTATAAACTAGAAGAAGCAGAAGTAACTTCACAACATACACCTGAGCCAACCTACCCACTGGTTCAGTGCCTGAGTCTACAATACTGTTATCACTTTCAGATGGGGCATGAAGCTGGCAATCAAAAAGGTAACTTCTAAGACCAACAGAGATGTGAGAAAAAGCTTAAAGGAAAAGGGAGAGGGAAGAATAAACTTTAACACAACATAGTCCCGCACTCACCCGTATCCCAAAACATGTGATGAAAACTAATGCTGAGAAAGCCAACAAAATTAACAATGAGAAGACTCGCCCTTCTCAAATGGACATGAAACATCAATCAGAGTTTAGGGTCCTCAAATAGCTGTTTTTTTAAATTTAAGCAACAAATTATAAAATGAAAACAGGCAGAATAAAACAAGTGTATATGTAAATAAAACAATTGAAAATATTTAAATAAAATAGTCATTAAATCTGGGAGAGAAAGTCAGGGAAAAGGAGAGCAATTGCTAACGGATACGAGGTTTTTTTGATGGATAATAAAAATATTCTAAGATTATATTACGATGATGCTTGCAGAAGTCTGTAAATGTATTACAAATGATCACATCATAAACATTTAAGTGAACTTTATGAGTTGAAAATTATATCTCAATGAAGCTCTAAAAAGTCATTAACACTTAAAAGTTTCAATCGAAAAGTCAAACTATAAATCCAACACAAAGAGAATGATCATACTTCATCAATTCTAACTTGTACATGTTCTTCAATATTTTAACATCTCTGAAATCAGGAAGCATCTTATAGCCAATGATGACTATAATCACTATCACCTAGGCAGCTCTTGTGATGAAATTGTCACCGTCTCACATCTCACATGTGTGAACTTGCTCATACCTATGCCTTTAGTTATGTGATTTGCTGTCCTACACATACTTGGTATAATTGCATCTAAAGTATCTTCAAAATATTATACTTATTGTTATTTTGTTCTTAGAGTCATTGAAAAAACAGCAGGGAGTAAATTTGATATTAATAAAGCAAATAACATTGTAGGAGGAAAAGCCACCATTCAATATTTTCTTGCAAAGCAAAACAAAATCCTTTCAGAATCCAAAGTGAGGAAAATGCCCATGTATTAGAATCTTCATTTCATTCTGATTGCAGAAAAAAAACAAGATGAAATGCCAGATCCCAGGACGAGGCACATTTGCTGCAAAGTTAATAAAATTTAAGCTTTAAGGCCCCTCATTTGTGCAGACTTCTAAGACCCTATCCTTATTATTATTAGTTTTCACAAAGGATCACTCCATATTATGAATCTGTGGGCCCTACAAAACCTGAATCCAGCCCTGTCCTCAGAGGGGTGAAAACAATTTTTCTTAGTTGGCTGGTATGACAGATTTATGTCGAGCAGGCTGTTATAAAAGTGGCAAAAATCAGTATCTCAGATATATACACTTAATCTCTCATATCATGTAGTTCCATTGGAGGAAAAGTACAATTATACATTTTATTAATTTTTTTTTTTTTCCGAGACAGAGTTTTGCTCTTGTTGCCCAGGCTGGAGTGCAATGACGCGATCTCAGCTCACTGCAACCTCCTGTGTTCAAGCTATTCTCCTGCCTAAGCCTCCCGAGTAGTTGGGATTACAGGCGTTAGCCATCACAAACCTGGCCAACTTTTGTATTTTTAGTAGAGATGGGGTTTCACCATGTTAGTCAGGCTGGTTTCGAACGCCTGACTTCAGGTGATCCACCTGCCTCGGCCTCCCAAGGCTCTGGGATTACAGGCTTGAGCCACCATGCTTGGCCTAAGTTTTAAAAAATTGATAAAATCCCATTTTCCTTCAACATGGCTCAAAATTATACTGCCAAAGCTCAAGGTGCTAATGAGATCAGTTCAATAAGTAGCATATCACTGTGATTCCATTTGTAATTGATGGTCAAAAATTGGTACTATACTTAATTTTAAACAGAAAAACAGTTCCTAAGAATGAGAACTTCCCCCAAAGATATAATTGTATATGCCCCTTAAATTAAAAAAAAAGAAAAAGAAAAACAAAGAAAAGAAAGAGGGCTGGGTGCAGTGTTTCATGCCTGTAATCCCAGCACTTTGGGAGGCTGAGGTGGGTGGATCACAAGGTTGGGAGTTTAAGACCAGCCTGGCCAATATGGTGAAACACCATCTCTAATAAAAATACAAAAATTAGAGTAGTCCCAGCTACTCAGGAGGCTGAGGCAGAAGAATCTCTTGAACTTGGGAGGTGGAGATTACAGTCAGCTGAGATCTTACCACTGCACACCAACCTGGGTGACACAGCGAGACTCCATCAAAGAAAAAAAACAAGAGAGAGAGAGAAAGAGGGAAAAGAATGATGGCTGAGCTAATAGAGGACTGGCTGACAGTCATCTGGAATAGACATCAGGGATCTCCACAATACCCAGCAAACATGTGAGTTATTACATTTCCTATATCTGTACCTAAGCAATGAAAGAACAGACTCACCAAAGTTGAGTGATTTAGTTGTTATACCTGGTGGCATGAGTGAAAAGTTGCAACCAACCCCATGGTGACATCATCAGAACTTATGTTCATACTGAGGAAGATGAAATTAATTTTATTCCTAAACTACCTTATAGAACAAGTTGACCTCCAAATCCCTGGTGCCCAGATGGATCACATGTTTTCACAGTCCAGGACTGTAAACCAGTTAAGCAGCAGAATAAATGTGCACTTCCTTCTCAAATAATCTGAGATGATCAGTCCGTCATAGTGCTTAAGCCTTGTATGAATTGTGAAGTGGATCATCTTATTGCTATTTTTGGTGATCTCGTAGTTTCTTCTTGGTGCCAAAGACTCCATAGTATATTCACCCATCTACTTATTCACTCATACTCTTAATGTCATCCCTTTTTCAAAGATCAGCATCTTAATACTCAACCTTAACTGCAGAGTATATTGAAGTTGAAAGAGACTCTAAATTATCCAAGGTGTCCATTGAGACATTGTCATCCTGGGACTTGAAGTAAGAGGGCAGAGGTCACTTGAATTTTCACTAAGGTTTCTAAGTTACTTGAATTTTCACTCAGATTAATCAACTATCCCAAGGAAGATTGTCAAACTACCAGTTGCTTCTGCAACTACAGTCTAAAAAAACCCACATTTTTAGCTTAAAATTAATATTATAATTTTATTTTATACCTTTAATATGTTCCTTATTTAATGTATAATTTGTAGTCTCCATATTTTCTGATGAAGCCACCATTTTGGATTATGACATTCAAGATTTCAATAGTATCTCTTGTGTGGTTTGGACAAATCACTTTTTTCCCGTTTTCTCCTCACATGCATGAATTAATCATGTGTTGAGGGGTTTTAAAAAAATTCATACAAATTTTTCCAGTAATTTTTTTTTTCTGGAGTAGATTATAGGAAATGTTCTTTTTTCTTATTTGAGGTCAGATTTTTTGTGTGTGGAGTAGGGTCCACCAAAGGGAAAAAATAATCAGGCATAGAACAGTCACATCATGAGAAAGAGGCCAAAAGCTATGTTCTGTCTGTTGACTTACATGTAGTCTATCTTTATATCCAATGGAAATTACATTTTATTTTCCCTAGTAGTATCATGGTGAAAAATGCCACAAGAGAAGGAAAATCAGAATATACCTTACCAAATAATCAATATATTAGAAGTAAAACTCAGACATACTCTATCATTCACGAACATAGTGAAATTAAAATTTTTAGACTTTCTTTACCTAAAATATCGTACAGGAAGAAAACAAAACAACACAAAATTAATAGATATTAAATATTTATTGGTGATGATGTTTTTAGATGAAACCTTTTGCTTATGGATTTTGTCACTGGAAAATTGTGGAACAGAACTTGAAACCTGAAAGAGAATCATAAGCTGGCCATAAACCCCGAAGAGTCCCACCCTGCAATGAAACACACTCTGTCCAGCCACAAGTGTTTACCAGATGACTACATGTGTCTGATGACAGTCCATAGTTGGACTATCACACCACGTATAGATTTTTTTCCCATTAATGAGTTGTATACACAGTGAATGAGCTTTTCCCAACTTCTCCACCCATAACGAAGAATTTTTTTTTCTTTATTTCTCAGATATCATCTTTACTCTGAATTAAGGATGTGGTTTCTGCTGCCTTGCTCTTCTGACACTGTTACATTTTGTGATTTTTTTTCCCGTTTTGTAAAAGTTTTCTCTGAGAAACAACGCACTGCTGATGGCTGCTAATGGCAATGTCGATTCATATCCAGTATTGGGAAAGAGTAAGAAAATGTTGTAACATATTATCCAATAGACACATTCCCAAACCTCACCACACTGGTGCCATAGAAAAATATTACTGTAGTAAAGAAAAAAAAAAAACCTATAAGGATTTTTCTAAAGAAGATTCTGTGCTAGCTTAAGAAGTCTATACAGTAGACATGTATCTAGTCTATGAAACTGAGGACAAAAAAAATACCTTCTGTCACAAAGCTTTCAATCACCTGTAACAACGGGTAAAGGTGCAAAAATCCCTGTTGTTTTGGTCAGAACACATGTGAGCCATGACTAGACAGAGCAGAGTTAGGACTTCATATCTGTGTTCTAGACATTGTATTTTTATTTGGACTGAGAATCTTTTATTTTAGTCTTTGGGGAAAGGAATCTGCATCAAAATTCTGGCATTTTCTTTCTTACGGTAAATTGATAAATCTCTCTGAACATCTGTTTCTTTCATTAAAATTATTGGAGAGACTAAATAAAATTACATATGTGAAGAACCCAGCATATGGTTATTCAAAAATGTTAGCTTTTCTCCTCTTAAGAAACGTGACAGACTTATAGCACCAAAGTTGCATTTTAGGCTCAGGGCAGATCCCTTCTTCCTGAAAACTTCAACGTTCTTTCCTCTTTGTGGTTTCTATAACTGTTTCTTCAATCCATCTTGTCCTTGCAGATTGATGCCTTTGTGGAAGAGGCATGAGATCAAAGGCAATAGGAGAAGACCTCTCAGCTACTGTAGGAAGCTGTGAAACCATTGAACAGTGGTGTTCTGCTTATCCTATCAGAGAATGCCAAATGCCATCAATTAGGGAATGCTAGAAGCAGGCTGATTGGGTCACGAAAGCCCAGAAAGACTTGAGTAATGAGAGCACAGATTTGAATGTACCAAAAAGAATATTAAGATTTAAAAGACAATGGACCAGTATTTTCACAATCAGTAGTTAAATGTCTTTCAACCCAAAAAGCCATATCCTAACAAACCACCCATCAATTGTAAGGGGAAAACAATGACATTTAGGAGCATGAAAATGCTCAAAATATTTTGTGATCCTTTGTAAAAACTAATAATAAGGACAGGGTCTTAGAAGTCTGCACAAATGAGGGGCCTTAAAGCTTAAATTTTGTTAACTTTGCAGCAAATATGCCTCGTCCTGGGATCTGGCATTTCATCTTGCGATCACCACTGACTCTTGATCATTATCTGCTGGCAAACAGGGAATTGCTTGCTCAGATCTGTTTTTGAAGGGCATTTCATTTTTGGCCTCACCTGGAGCTCTCTTCATGTGAAGTGTTCTCATTTCTTTTCTTACTCTCTGGCTCTCTGATACTCCAGTCTTATTCTGACCATAGGTTTCCTGCTGATATTAGAGTCAAGGTTGAGTCTGTGGTGATAGTGATGGGGGTGGGTTTTAATGAATATTAAGATTTTGGGAAAACGCACTGGCAGGAGTTACTACACCAAGTCCTCATGCTTCTATAGCACCTGTATCCCTCATTCAAAGGACCTGTAATACTGCAATTGCTTGCTAAATGTTTCCTATTTCTCCTACTAAACTCATATAATCCTTTTAAACCAGTGTCCAGCAGAGTGCTTGAGATAAAGTACATATTTAAAAATTTTGAATAAATGAAAGAAAAGGAATTGTTAGCCAGATTTTGTATTAGATTTTACCTTTAGTAAGCAAATCTTCAAACGTTTGTATGTAATATTACAGTATTGTGTATCTATTTTTCCTAAGATATTAATCAATGCCATGATTTGATGACCTAATTGTGGCTGATTTGTTACTATTGTTTCCTTATGCAAAGATGTTTTTCCCTTTCATTGAAAAATATTATATCACTAATATAATTAGGTTCCAGTATGTTTGTTATATGCAGCGTTCAAGCAGTGTAGCACGTAATTTAAAAGTTTTACTAACTTAATCCATTCTGAACATGTTAAATCTAAAGCTTTAGGTGCACACTTGTCATTGCATAACCAGTGAAAACCAGAAAGTAGACATGGCACAGGGACATGATGAAACTAGTTCATAGCAGCTCACGAGAACCAATTAATTGCCACATTTTCAGGAGTTTTGAGAACTGGTGGTTAAACACAGGCATTAAAAACAAATAAATTATATAAATCTATAATTAAGTTAACTTATATTAATATCAAATGTAATAAATACAAAAAATTCATTACTCCCTAGTTATTTTACAAGATTTTACTGTTTTCTACGCTCCTGAGTTTATTCACATTCACTGTAACAGTAGGGTGGACCTGCTATAACATAGGGTGCTGCTGAGCACATCTTTCTACCTCTTCATTGAAGCTCATTCTAATCTTGGGTCATATATTCAGCACTCATATACCAGATTTCACCATATTAATTTGGTCATTAGCATTGTTTCTATAAATATTAAATTAACTAAAAGTATCCCTTATGGGAAACAAAGGGACGGGCTGAATTAAAGAAATAGGTTGGGCTAGTTAACTGCAGCAGGAGCATGTCCTTAAGGTACAGATCGCTCTTGCTATTGTTTGTGGCTTAGGAGTGCCTTTAAGCAGTTTTCCGCCCTCGGCGGGCCAGGCGTCCCTTGCCCTCATTCCAGTAAACCCACAACCTTCCAGCGTGGGCGTTACGGTCATCATGAACATGTCACAGTGCTGCAGAGATTTTGTTTATGGTCAGTTTTGGGGCCAGTATATGGCCAGATTTGGTGGGGGGCCTGTTCCCAACATATTCCCCTTCTTTGATTTGCAAATCCATAAAAGCAAAGTGGTTATTCACAATGAGATTTAATTCCCTAGAGAGCAAGACTGCAGCTTCTCTTTCCTTGGTATCTTTTACACTGCACGAAGCAAACAACAAATGCCGCGAGAGTCAGAATGCTACAGCTATCATTAAAGTTTTAAAAGTTTAGAGTCCCTTTTCAGTCAAGAAGATCAAATTTCCTACTCTTCATAAAGAACCTGAAAGTGCAAACTTCTCATTCTTAATCTCAGGGGCTGCTCAAACCACTGGCAGATTCTGGACATCTGATTCTGCCGTGGTCTGAAACTTCCCAGTTAGTTGGAGGATAACAGATGGAAGAATCACAGTGAAGAACTGAGAACAATGCAAAGATGGGAGCATCACTAGGAGAGATGCAGTGGGGGTATGCCCAGGTTATTTGAACCAAGAACAGCAAATTAGAATCTTTAAAGGAAAAAGCACAGGAGATTAAGAAACATAAATTTCTTTAGTACACACATACCTCCAGACAAGTCATTGAAATGTCATCATAACGCCATGAATTTCCACAAAAGGAAAGAGTGTTAGGTTCACCTTTTCTATTTAAGTCATTGTTTACTCCCTCCGAAGTTTAAGCATGTTGCAAGAGGTTGTTCCTTATCTCTTGTTTTTGGTGAAAATAAAACACTCCTTAGATAATATCCTTATTTTTATCTAAAGTTTCATATATCTAACTTATCTTATCTCCCGTGGTCAAAGATTTTTTTCCTTCAAATTCCAGGCTTCTTCCCAGAGCTTCCTAATGCATCACCCAGACTCCTGTTCAAATTTGTCTTAAGTCTGGATAATCTTTCTCTTCCCCTCCTTGCTCATCATAGAATTAATGAAAATTATTATTTCACTATTTCTAGTAATCTGATTATGAGACATTGAAATTAGGTCAAACTGGGTAAGAAGAAAGGAATAAAATATCACAGGTACAATCATAACTTCTAACTTTAACTTATGATTTTTGAGAAAAAGTTCTAATAGTATCTGTCCGGGAATTCCAAGCAGTTGGTGGGCTATAGGCATTTTCACATACCCAAAAAGTCAGGAATAAGTTTTCTGTATGTTTAGACTGAAGTCATTCTATAAGATTCTCCCATTTGTCATCTTTCCACAAGAATATTTATGTACATTCAAGCCAATGCTAATGCATATGTTTTATATTATTGGATATTTCCCTCTCTTCAACTGCTGCTTGCTACATCCTGTACATAGAATATTGCTTTGCCATGTGTAATTCTATAGACAACAGGCTGATAAATGGAGGATGCTGCCAAGATTGTCTTCCATCCTTAATTAAATTGTAATTTACTGAGAACCAACTAGACATTGGGCAGTAGTGTCAGGCCTTTCACATAATATTAGTAAGATACAGTCTTTACTCTTAAGATGATTAAATTTATTTCTTTTTAAAATTATTTTTAATTTTTTTCCATAAGTTATTGGGGTACAGGTGGTAGTTGGTTACAAGGGTAAGTTCTTTAGTGGTGATTCGTGAGATTTGGGTGTACCCATCACCCAAGCAGTATACACTGCAGCACATTTGTAGTCTTTTATCCCTCGCCACCCCCCATTCTACCCCCCAGGTCCCCAAACTCCATTGTATCATTCCTATGGTTCTGCATCCTCATAGCTTAGCTCCTACATATCAGTGAGAACATATGATGTTTGGTTTTCCATTCCTGAGTTACATCACTTAGAATAATAGTCTCCAGTTTCATCCACGTCTCTGCAAATGCTGTTAATTCATTCCTTTTTATGGCTGCATAGTATTCCATCAGTTTCTTTATCCACTCATTGATTAATGGGCATTTGGGTTGGTTCTACAGTATTGCAGTTGTGAATTGTGCTGCTATAAACATGTGTGTGCAAGTATCTATTTGGAATAATGGCTTATTTTCCTCTGGGTATGCCGAGACCAGCTTGGTCAGGCAGACCCTAACCCAGTGGCGCTAGAGGAATTAAAGACACACATACAGAAATATAGAGGTGTGAAGTGGGAAATCAGGGGTCTCACAGCCTTCAGAGCTGAGAGACCCAAACAGAGATTTACCCAATTTACTCATGTATTTATTAACAGCAAACCAGTCATTAGCATTGTTTCTATAGATATTAAATTAACTAAAAGTATCCCTTTTGGGAAGCAAAGGGATGGGCTGAATTAAAGAAATAGGTTGGGCTAGTTAACTACAGCAGGAGCATGTCCTTAAGGCACAGATCGCTCTTGCTATTGTTTGTGGCTTAAGAATGCCTTTAAGCAGTCTTCCACCCTCCGTGGGCCAGGTGTCCCTTGCCCTCATTCCAGTAAATCCACAACCTTCCAGCGTGGGTGTTACGGTCATCATGAACATGTCACAGTGCTGCAGATATTTTGTTTATGGCCAGTTTTGGTGCTAGTATATGGCCAGATTTTGGGGGGCCTGTTCCTGACATGATACCCAGTAGTGGGATTGCTGGATCAAATGGTAGTTCTACTTTTAGTTCTTTAAGGACTCTCCACACTGCTTTCCATAGTGGCTGTTCTAGTTTATATTCCCACCAGCAGTGTAGAAGTGTTCCCTGTTCACCATATCCACACTGACATCTACTGTTTTTTTTTCAATTTTTTTTTTATTATGGCCATTCTTGCAGGGGTGAGGTGGTATCACATTGTGGTTTTGATTTGCATTTCCCTGATCATCAGTGATATTGAGCATTTTTTCATATGTTCGCTGGCCATTTGTATATCTTCTTTTGAGAATAGTGTGTTCATGTCCTTAGCCCACTTTGTGATGGGATTGTTTGTTTTTTTTCTTACTGATTTGTTTGAGTTCATTGTAGATTCTGGATATTAATCCCTTGTCACATGTATAGATTGTGAAGATTTTCTCCCACCCTGTGAGTTGTCTGTTTAGTCTACTGACTAATACATTTGCCATGCAAAAGTTCTTTAGTTTAATTAGGTCCCAGCTATTTATCTTTGTTTTTATTACCTTTGCTTTTGGAATCTTGGTCATGAAATCCTTGCCTAAGCCAATGTCTAGAAGGGTTTTTCCAATGTTATCTTCTAGAATTTTTAAAGTTTCAGGTCTTAGGTTTAAGTCCTTAATCCATCTTGAGTTGATTTTTGTGTAAAGTGAGAAATGAGGATCCAGTTTTATTCTCCTACATGTGGCTAGCCAATTATCCCAGCACCATTTGTTGAAAAGAGTGTCCTTTCCCCACTTTATGTTTTTGTTTGCTTTGTTGGAGATCAGTGGAATGTAGGTATTTGGGTTTATTTCTGGGTTCTCTATTCTGTTCCATTGGTCTATGTGCCTATTTTTATACCAGTACCATGCTGTTTTGGTGACTATGGCCATATAGTATAGTCTGAAATCAGGTAGTGTGATGCCTCCAGATTTGTTCTTTTTGTTTAGTCTTGTTTTGGTTATGTGGGCTCTTTTTTGATTCCATATGAATTTTAGAATTGTTTTTACTAATTCTGTGAAGAATGATGGTGGTAGTCGGATGGGGATTGCACTCAATTTGTAGATTACTTTTGGCAGTATGGTCATTTTCAGAATATTGGTCCTACCTATCCATAAACATGGGATGTATTTCCATTTGTTTGTGTCATCTATTATTTCTTTCAGCAATGTTTTGTAGTTGTCCTTGTAGAGGTCTTTCGACTCCTTTGTTAGGTATATTCCTAAATTTTTTTTTTGCAGCTATTGTAAAAAGAGTTGAGTTCTTGATTTGATTCTCTGCTTGGTCACCATTGATGTATAGAAGAGCTACTCATTTGTGTACATTAATCTTGCACCTGGAATCTTTGCTGAATTCTTTTATCAGTTCTAGGAGCTTTCTAGAGAAGTCCTATGGCTTTCAAGGTAAACAATCATATCTTCAGCAAACAGTGACAGTTTTACTTCTTCTTTACTGATTTGGATACCCTTTATTTCTTTCTCTTGTCTGATTGCTCTGGCTAGAACTTACAGTACTGTGTTGAAGAAGAGTGGTGAGAGTAGGCATACTTGTCTTGTTCCTGTGCTCAGAGGAAATGCTCTCAACTTTTCCCCATTCAGTATTATGTTGGTTGTGGGTTTGTCATAGATGGCTTTTATTACGTTAAGGTATGTCCTTGTATGCTGATTTTGCTCAGAGTTTTAATCATAAAGAGATGCTGGATTTTGTCAAATGCTTTTTCTGCATCTATTGAAATGATCATGTGATTTTTGTTTTTAATTCTGTTTATGTGGTGTATCATATTTATTGGCTTGTGTATGTTAAACCATCCCTGGATCACTGGTATGAAACCCACTTGATCACAGTGGATTATCTTTTGATATGTTGTTGGATTTGGTTAGCAAGTATTTTGTTAAGTATTTTAGCATCTATGTTCATTGAGGACATAGGTCTGTAGTTTTTTGGTTATGTCCTTTCCTGATTTTGGTATTAGGGTGATGCTGGCTTCATAGAATGAATTAGGGAGGGTTCCTTCTTTCTCCATCTTGTGGAATGGTGTCAAGAGGATTGGTACCAATTCTTCTTTGAATGTCTTATAGAATTCTGCTGTGAATCCATCTGGCCCTGGACTTTTTTTGTTGGTAATTTTTTAATTACCATTTCCATCTCACTGCTTGTTATTGTCTGTTCAGGGTATCTAATTCTTCCTGATTTAAGCTAAGAGTGTTGCATTTTTTTCCAGGAATTTATCCTTCTCTTCTAGGTTTTCTAGTTTATGTGCACAAAGGTGTTCCTAGTAGCCTTGAATGATCTTTTGTATTTCAGTGGTGTCAGTTATAATATCTCCTGTTTCATTTCCTGATGAGATTATTTGGATTTTCTCTCTTGTTTTCTTGGTTAATCTTGCTAATGGTCTATCAATTTTATTTATCTTTTCAAAGAACCAGCTTTTTGTCTCATTTATCTTTTGTATTTTGTTTCAATTTCATTTAGTTCTGCTCTGATCTTAGTTATTTCCTTTCTTCTGCTGCAGTTGGGTTTGGCTTATTCTTGTTTCTCTAGTTTCTTGAGGTGTGACCTTAGATTGTCTGTTTGTGTTCTTTCAGACTTTTTGATGTAGGCATTTAGGCCTATGAACTTTCCTCTTAGCACCACATTTGCTGTATCCCAGAGGTTTTGATAGGTTGTGTCATTATTGTCATTCAGTTCAAATAATTTTTTAATTTCCATCTTGATTTCGTTTTTGACCCAATGCTCATTCGGGAGCAGGTTATTTAATTTCCATGTATTTGCCTGGTTTTGAAGGTTCCTTTTGTAGTTGATTTCCAGTTTTATTCCACTGTGGTCTGAGAGAGTGCTTGATAAAATTTTAATTTTCTTAAATTTATTGAGGCTTGTTTTATAGCCTGTCATATGGTCTATCTTGGAGAAAGACCTATGTGCTGTTGAATAGAATGTGTATTCTGTGATAGTTCGATGAAATGTTCTTTACATATCTGTCAAGTCCATTTGCTTCAGGGTATAGTTTAAATCTATTGTTTCTTTGTTGACTTTCTGTCTTGATGACCTAATGCTATCAGTGGAGTACTGAAGCACCCCACTATCATTGCACTGCTGTCTATCTCATTTTTTAGGTCTACTAGTAATTGTTTTATAAATTTGGGAGCTCCATTGTTAGGTGCATGTACGTTTAGAATTGTGATATTTTCCTGTCAGACAAGGTTTTTTAGCATTATATACTGTCCCTCTTTGTCTCTGTTAACTGCTATTGCTTTAAAGTTTGTTTTGTCTGATGTAAGAATAGCTACCCCTGGTGTCCATTTGCGTAAAATGCCTTTTTCCACCTCTTTAAGTTTATGTGAGTCTTCATGGGTTACGTGAGTCTCCTGAAGGCAACAGGTCATTGGTGTGTTCTTATCCATTCTGCGATTCTGTATCTTTTAAGTGGAGTATTTAGGCCATTTACATTCAATATTAGTATTGAAATGTGAGGTACTAGTGCTTTCATCATGCTCTTTGTGGCCTGTGTATTTTGGTTTTCTGCTTTGTTTTTGTTTTTTTCTTTTTAACTTGCATTTTGTTTTATAGGTCCTGTGTGATTTATGCCTTAAAGAGGTTCTGTTTTGCCATGTTTCCAGAATTTGTTTCAAGATTTAGAGCTCCTTTTAGCAGTTGTTGTAGTGGTGGTTTGGTAATGGTGAATTCTCTCAGCATTTGTTTGTCTGAAAACAACTGAATCTTTCCTTCATATATGATGCTTAGTTTCACTGGATACAAAATTCTTGGATGATACTTTGTTGGAGGAGGCTGAAGACAGGTTCCCAGTCCCTTCTAGCTTGTAGAGTTTCTCCTGAGAAATCTGCTGTTAATCTGATAGATTTTTCTTTATAGGTTACCTGATGCTTCTGTCTCAGAGCTCTTAAGATTCTTTCCTTTGTCTTAACTTTGAATAACCTGATGACACTGTGTCTAGGTGAAGATCTTTTTGTGATGAACTTTCCCAGGTGTTCTTTGTGCTTCTTGTATTTGGATGTCTCAGTCTCTCACAAGGCCAGGGAAGTGTTCCTTGATTGTTCCCCCAAATATGTTTTCTGGACTTTTAGAATTCTCTTCTACCTCAGGAATACCTATTATTCTTTGGTTTGGTCATTTAACATAATCCCAAACTTCTTGGCGGTTTTGTTTATATTTTCCTATGCTTTTTTCTTTGTCCTTGTTGGATTTGGTTAATTTGAAGACCTTGTCTTCGAGTTCTGAATTTCTTTCTTCTATTTGTTCAATTCTATTTGCTAAGACTTTTCAGAGTATTTCACATTTCTAAAAGTGTGTCCAAAGTTTCCTGAATTTTTTATTGTTTTTTTCTTTAAGCTATCTTAAAAAATTTCCATGAATATTTCTTTCTTCAATTCTTACATCATTTTTTTTTTCTTTGCATTGGGCTTCCCCTTTCTCTGGTCTCTCCCTGATTAGCTTAATAACTAACCTCCTAAATTCTTTTTCAGCTAAATCAGGAATTTTTTCTTGGTTTGGATCCATTGCTGGTGAACCAGTGGTAATTGTTTTATAAATTTGGGAGCTCCAGTGTTAGGTGCATGTATGTTTAGGATTGTGATATTTTCCTGTCAGACAAGGTTTTTTAGCATTATATACTGTCCCTCTTTGTCTCTGTTAACCGCTGTTGCTTTAAAGTTTGTTTTGTCTGATTTGGGCGGGGGGAAGAGAGGGGCGGTGTTGAAGAGCCTTGTTTTGTCATATTACCAGGGTTGGTTTTCTGATTCCTTCTTATTTGAGTACGCTCTGTCAGAGGGAAGGTCTAGGGCTGAATGCTGTTGTTCAGATAATTTTGTCCCATGGGGTGTTCCCTTGATGCAATTCTCTCCCTCTTTTCCCATGGATGTGGCTTCCTGTGAGCCGAACTACAGTGATTATTGTCCTTTTTCTGGGCCTAGCCACTCAGTGAGTCTAGCTGGGTCCAGGCTGGTACTGGGGGTTGTCTGCACAGAGTCCTGTAATGTGAACCATCTATGGGTCTCTCAGCCATGGATACCAGTGCCTGTTCTGGTGGAGGTGGTGGAGGACTCCATGAAGGTCCTTAGATTTGGTGGTTTAATGCTCTATTTTTGTGCTGGTTGGTCTCCTGCCAGGAGGTGGCACTTTCCAGAAAGCATCAGCTGTACCTAGTGTGGATAGGGACTGGTGGTGGGCAGGGCCCTAGAACGCCCAAGATTATAAGCCCTTTGTCTTCCACTATCAGGGTGAAGAGGGAAGGACCATCAGGTAGGGGCAGGGCTCGGCGTATCTGAGCTCACACTCTCCTTGGACAGGACATGCTGCAGCTGCTGCAGGGGATGAGGGAGAGATTCCCAGGTCACTGGAGTTGTGTACCTAGGAGGATTATGGCTGCCTCTACTGAGTCATGCAGGTTGTCAGGGAAGTGGAGGAAAGCCGGAAGTCACAAGCCTCATCCAGCTCCCATGCAAACTGAAGAGCCAGTCTCACTCCCCTGGTGACCCCCCAATAACCCCAAGTCTGTTTCCAGGCAGAGGGAAAGAGGGGCTTGAAAACTTGCCTGAGGCTATCTGTCTCCCAGCTGCGAAGGAAAAGGGCTTTAGTCCTTCCTCTGACTGTGAAATCTGCAGGGCTGATTTGTACCCTCCCCTTAGTTTTGACCAGGAGGCTTCTCACTTTGTTACAAATTGTTATGAAGTTCAGGAGAGAATTTTTTCTCCCTGTGGAGTTTTATCCCCTACTCCTCTGACCACCCTCCTGATGGATTCCTGTGGTGCCAGGCAGGAATGGGCTGCCTGGGGACCCGGCGAGCTCCCAGCCTATTTCTGCTGCTTCCTCTACCCCTGTGTTTCTCTTGGTTCTCTAACTTGACTCAGTTCCAGGTAAAGTCGGAAACTTCCCCGGTAAACAGACCTTCAGCGTCTCCAGTGTGTGTTTGTGTTTGGGAGGGAGGTGGTCTCCCTTTCCCACTTCCGCAGTTGGGGCATTCACAGTATTTGGGGTGTCTCCCGGGTCCTGCAGGAGCAGTTCATTTCCTTCGGCGGGTCTGTGGGTCTCTTGGGATTGCTGGCCTTGGCCTCCCAAAGTCAAGTTGATTACATTTTTTTTAGGGAAGAGAAAACTGCACTGCAGAACAGAACCCTTTATATGAAGTTGAAATTTGGTAAAGAAGGTCTTTATGGATCTTAAAATCAATGCAAAATTGTGTATATAAAAAGTTTTCCACTACAATACATGGCAAATGGGAGAATGGAGGAAATAACAAAAAATATATATATAAAGACAGACATCAGTATTTAGTTGCATGAGGCTATGAGTCCTCTGCTCCATGTGTTAAAATGATGTATAAAAGCAAACAGTTGGAAATAATCCTTCCCAAGTACTTCTGGCTGCCAAATGTGGACTGTGTCAAATGTCCAAAACTGAAGAGGTCACACCAAATAGAAAGGGACATGAGAAATAGTAAACAAGACAACATTTCCATGCCTCAATATTCTTTCCTGGGAAAAATTTGGATTAGGTAAACATGTCTGGAAAACAAGGTATATGGAGAAGCATTTCCATGTCATCAAAGGCTATTTTATTTTTCATGAGTATTAACAGAAACTAAACTATTTAAATACTACTTCTTCAGATCTTGGCAATCCCATCTTTTTAAAGTAAGAAAAAAGGCCAGTGGGCTGGAAATCTAATCCTTGTCTTTTTGTCTTCAGGGTCTGTGGTTCCTTTGGTGTTCTTTTCAAAGGAAAATTTACTCTGAACACCATTTTCAAAATGGTAACATTCATTAAAGAAGTTACTTCTTAATGTCCCAGAACAAATCAGAATCTTGAGCCAAAAATATAGATATATGCACTCATAGCATTTGATTAAAGTTTTACAAACTTAAATATAAGTAGGCATAAAAAACGTTAACATAAAGATACCCAAAAACAGGGTAAAGAATTTGCATGCATGTAAATGAAGTAATTAAAATGCAAAATAAAAAATAAGAAGCCATTCTGAAATTATGTTAGTGTTAACTTCATTTACATGGATCTGGAATTATGTAATTTTCAACATATTCTTAATTAGTCAGTGAATATAAAACAAGTTTTATATTTAGAATTTGTGTATTTGGGAATATTTCTGTTTCTAAATAAAGTATATTTACCTTCCAAAAAAAAACCTGTGTACACCATAGGTTTTATTGATCACCACCTTTTTATAAGTGCCCGGATTTCAGAAATTAACATAAAAGTAGCAACAATAGTAATAGATACTGCTTATTTTTTGAGTATTCGCTATGAACTAAATATACTGCTCATTTAAGGATCTTGATAACGTTTTGATGAAGCTATTATTAGTGCACTTTATACATAGGAAAATTCTAAGTTGCTTAAAGTCATATCCAGTAAATAACAGAGCCAAAGTTAAGAACCAGGTCTCCGATTTGCTGTTCTTAAGCAATCTACTTAAAGTGAAAATGGATTTAGTCCTTTCCATCTTTTTAAAAATTCTCATAGAATCAGTCAGCTATTTTGATTTATTTGTTAAGTATGAATTGCATTTATTTCCTTAGAGTAAGAAAAACAAATCATGAAATCACTGCAATACCAACATTTGGTAAGCCATTCTAGAATTTTTTTTTTAACTTTAAGTTCTAAGATACATGTGCAGAATATACAGGTTTATTACACAGTTATACATGTGCCATGGTGGTTTGCCACACCTATCCACCTGTCGTCTAGGTTTTAAGCCCCACATGCATTGGGTATTTGTCCTAATGCTCTCCCTTCCCTTGCCCCCCACCCCTGACAGGCAACTGTGTGTGTTGTTCCCCTCCTGTGTCCATGTGTTCTCATTTTTCAACTCCCACTTATGAGTGAGAACATGCAGTGTTTGGTTTTCTGTTCCTATGTGAGTTTGCTGAGAATGATGACTTCCAGCCTTATCCATGTCCCTGCAAAGGACATGATCTCATTCTTTTTATGGCTGATAGTATTCCATGGTGTATATGTGCCACGTTTTCTTTATCCACTCTATCATTCATGGACATTTGGGTTGATTCCAAGTCTTTGCTATTGTAAATAGTGCTGCAATAAACATACTTGTTCATGTGTTTTTATAGTATGATTTCTAATCTTTTGGGTATATACTCAGTAATGGGATTGCTGGGTCAAACAGTATTTCTGGTTCTAGATCCTTGAGAAATCAATCACCACATTGTCTCCCACAATGGTTGAACTAATTTACACTCACACCAACAGTGTAAAGGCATTCCTATTTATCTACAGCGTCTACTCTTTACTGACTTGTTAATAATCACCATTCTGAGTGGCTTGAGATGGTATCTCGTTGTGGTTTTGATTTGCATTTCTCTAATGACCAATGATGATGAGCTGTTTTTCATTTGTTTCTTGGCCACATAAATGTCTTCTTTTGAGACGTGTTTGTTCATATCCTTTGCCCACTTTTTGATGGGGTTTTTTTTTCTTATGAATTTAAGTTCCTTCTAGATTCTGGATATTAGCTGGGTTAGGGTTAGGGTTAGACTGCAAAAATTTTCTTCCATTCTGTAGGTTGCCTGTGCACTCTGATGCTAGTTTCTTTTGCTGTGCAAAAGCCCTTTAGTTTAATTAGATCCCATTTGTCGATTTTGGCTTTTGATGCAATTTTTTTAATATCAGGCTGGCTAACGTCACTGACAGCAATATAAAAGTTTTCAGGTTTTGATACATCAATCTTGCACTAAATAAAATTTAATTTTAAAAAATTGTGTATGGCGTTTTGAAATTTTTGTTTTGTCAATTCTAATATAATTTTAGAGAATTTGGATTTAACTAATTTTAGAGAATCAGAGGAAATTTAAGAAATTATAAAATTTTAACATGTCTACATCATTAGAAATATTTTTATTAAGAATGAGGATTAAAAACTTGACATTATAGCTTATCTATCCCTAAACATACTAAGATAAAAGCATAAGGTGTTAGTATATATAAATTATTATTATTATTTTAGCTAGAGCTCCAGTGATGGGAAGGACTATTGATTTTTTTAATGATGTTTAATTACTCAAAAGTCAAGTGTTACTGAGAATTTTACCTGTATTAACATGTTTCCAACTTTAGGTAGAAGATTATTTGGACTTTGAGAGTGAAAACAAGATTCACAATGAATAGAACTTTTTCTGCATGTTCAATGTCTGACTATAACATGCCATAGGAATGAGAGAAAAAAATGAATAACCATTAACAGCACACTTGTTCTTAATAAATAAATAGTAAACTCTATGAAAAGAATTTCATCAGGACATTTGTTTTATGCAGTTTTTCATGTTCATTAGCTAACAAGAAAAAAATGCGTAAAACTATAAACATTAAAATTTATCCTTTCATTCAATAGACAGACTCTAATCTAGATATGAAGATCTTTTGTTAGTCATTTCCCGCTCTCAAAGATGTGGGTGATATTTGGAAACTTAGCTATCAAAATTTTCTGGAAAAATGTGTGATTCACAGAAGAGTTTTCGTAAATCATAATTTTCTTACGTACTTTAAAATGAAACAGTCAGTTCAATAACCCTATTTTGTTTCAAGCTAAATCAAATTAATGGAAGAGATAGTCGAGAAAATCAACATTAAATATGGCTTTTTTTCCTAAGTGATAGCAAGAGAAAAGAGAATACTATGATAAATAATGTAACAAACGTATTCAAATACTTTTCAGATGCTTTGAAAATGTGTGCCAGATACTCCATTTACAATATATATATTTTTTGAGAACGTGTCTCACTCTGTTGCCTAGGCTGGAGTGCAGTGGTGCCATCTCAGCTCACTGCAAGCTCCGCCTTCCAGGTTCACGCCATTCTCCTGCCTCAGCCTCCCGAGTAGCTGGGACTACAGGCGCCCGCCACCACGCCTGGCTAATTTTTTGTATTTTTAGTAAAGACGGGATTTCACCATGTTAGCCAGGATGGTCTCGATCTGCTGACCTCGTGATCTGCCCACCTCTGCCTCCCAAAGTACTGGGATTACAGGTGTGAGCCACCGCACCCGGCCGTGAGTTTCTTAATACTTCATCTTTTATTAGAATTAGCCATGTGACACTGACACAGCTGGACAAATATGCGTCTCCCCTACAAGAGCAGGGTCCTTGCTCCACGACACAGAGCAGACCCAGGCACTTGTCCTGTATTCTTCCTGTTTCCAAGAAAAGAGTAGCTTAAAAAGAGCTGGACAGGATGTGCTCAGATACTCCTAATCTTACCAGTGAAATAATTCATTTGGAGGAAGGAATAGGAGGTGGGCAAGAGACCAAGAGCGTCAACTCTGGGGACAATTCACCGCATGGAAAAATGAAGCCAGAGAAGCGGAGACTTTCCCCTAATAAGCCGAGCACACAAGAAATCTTTTAATCCAATGAGAAAAAGATAACACGAAATGAAACTTCCCCAAGGATATGAAGAGGCAGTTGACAGAAGAAGAAATTCAAATTATGAGTTATGTAATTCCTAGTTCAACATGCTCATTCACTATTCCATTTCTTTTTATGAGATCATATTATTAATGACAGTTTTCTGTTTGGTGTCATACTAATTCTTTTTTTTTATTGATCAGTGCAATCACAAGTAACATACAAGTCTGTTCCAGACTTTAACCTATTCTGTCAAGGCTTAAACTTTTATCTTCTTAATTTAGCAATGTCCTTCCCCTATCCCTGACTATAATCTTACCCCTAATAATGAAAGTAATATAGAGCTTGCTATATGCCAAGCAATGTTCTATGTGCTTCACATGTGACAACTAATTTGACCATCACAGCAATTATGTGAAGCGGATGGTATTATTATTCTTATTGATAGAGGAGCAAATTGTGTGCCCAAGGTCAGCTGGGATTTAAACCAAGGCAGCACAGCCCCTGAGCCATGATCTTAACTGTGATATCATATTGCCTCTAATTTACAACTCATTCTTGGCTTGAGCAGCATCCAACCTGTTTCAATATTTTTTCCCCATGATTTGAGTAGCATAAACACTACTTCAAGTACAAAGAAAAATACAAAGTCTCTGATGATAAATTTATACAACAGTCTAACCCAATGTAAATACTATTAAGAAAAATGGTAAGCATTAGATATTTAATTGTAAGATAACAGATACTATCATATGGAGCCAACATTTCCCTCTATCTTTGAGTTTTCCCAGTGTTTGGGAAAGATTTAGAAACCCTTCATGGCTATGGGAAGGGGAATTCCAGACTGGAAATTGAGCTTGGACCCAGCAGCCTATTTAAGGAGGCAGAAGTTAAGGCCTGTACAAGATTGACCAGGGAGGTAAGTCATGCAGACCAAAAAAGGAGCACTAGCTCTTAATGCTGGATGCCACCAAACCTGTGAAGGCATTTCAGCAGTCAACCAGGACCACAGGAATGTGGTGCTTCTTCCCTCGACAAAACATGATTATGCATTAAGCAGAAAAGTCAGAGGTCTTCAATATTGGTACTTAACTTAAAAATCACCTTTCTCTCTCTTAAATATATTTATAAATGGCATTAAAATTGGCAAGAGAAAAAAATTGTTGAAAGAAGAAAAGAAATAAAAAATGTAGATTGCCACTACTTTTTAGAGATATTTCGGGGAATTTTTCAGCAAAGATGATAAAAATCCTCTTGTAAAATGTAAATTTTCATTTACGTTTTTAGTTTTACATTAATTTTCAAGGCAAATACGGTTCTTATTAGTCTTGTTCATTATTCTGTGTGTCCTCACTGCCTGGAAGAGTGCCTGGCATAGAGACACGCGATAAGATTTGTTGAATGAATGAATGAACAAATGAACCACGTTTGGCAGACCAGGATCCACAAAGTTGTTCTATTTCTTTCTTAAACATAAACCTTACCCATTTTTGGCTAAAATTATTAGGATTTTGTTGGTGAAGATGGTATTTTGAACTTAACAGCCTGATCTCAGCTGATCAAAATGTTTTCATAGACGCGAGACTTCTGTTTTCTTGCCAAGAATTATTGTTTCTTTCCCTAAGTCCAGTGCACATACCTTCTTTTTGCATCAACACCCTTAGGTCTATTTTAGTTTGACAATGAGAGATTCAAACCTCTTTTAGTTTAACAATGAGAGATTCACCGTAGAACACACACACACACACACTCTCTCTCTCTCTCATTAGCTGCTAATTAACTAGCCCTAGGCTCTTAGTCACTTGAGAGAAAAAACAATAATCAATCCATTTACAGATTCACAGATGCATGTGTTTATTTGTTGAAATGTCTGGTTCCTCCTGCCAGGGCAAAAATTCCACTTTACAAAATGCTTCTTTAATTTCACCCTTGTTCAGAGACAGAGAAACCCTTCAAGAGCCAATATACATCTAAGGAGCCATCCATCAGCCAAGTTAATGAGAAACTGAAAGATTTTCAGGGCATTAATTGAAAACACCTTGGAATCAGCACAGAAATACATTTGAAACTGTCCTCTCTGAAACCTAAAGCCATGACTACAAGCTTTAGGTTTATGACTACAAGCATATACTAATAAATCAAAGCCATATCCTACACCTTGTCTATAGTTTCAGAGTGAACAGTGTGTTGTGTCCTCACTATATTCTCAGAGGCTTCCCAGGGCCCTGTCCATCATGTCCTGGCAAGGCAAAGGTAGGCACCAAGGGTCAGAACCCATTCATGTTGGTTAATGTTGCTTCTAAATGAGGTGGTAAGCTAGTTAGTATGGGCATGATGACTGGCATAGTGCCTGGGGCAGAGCAGTACTCTCTGTTTCTTTCACTCTTCCTACCCCTATTTAAATACAAGTCACTCTCTTTCCCAAAGCCTCCTGTTTGAATATTTTAAAGTAAGTATAAGACTGGAGTTAAAAGTCAATGTTTTGGTTTCTCTTGATTTTGTTTGCAGCTTTTTGTGATAGTTTTATTAATATGACTAACCTAACATGAGCTGGTTAAATATTACCTGAATATTAAGATGAATGTACTATTTAATTATATAGTTCAAATGGGAGAGGAAGAAGATTAATTTTGCATTATGTCTTTCTAACTAACATGCATTAACCTTATATTAACAGTAATGCTACAACACCTACTAGCATAGCATCCTCCTTAGTTAAATTTGCCTACTTATTTACCTTCAAATATCTGTGCCTTTGCTTGTGTCTCTGTCTTGAATGACTTGAAACCTGATAGCTGTCTTTATCTTCCAAGGAAAATGCATGGGAATGGGTAATATGACCCCAGTCCCCAGTACATTACCAACAACTCTGTTCTACAGACTGTGTACTAAACAAACATATGTTTCACTCATTTTTTAAGAGATTCTTAGGTACTCTAGTATCTGCATACTTAATTGTACAGAGAATATTTGTTCCACTGATGTTTTACTGATTATTTATAATAATTTATAAATATAAACATATGTATACATTTATATTTCTATATAAATACTATATTTATAATTATATACATAATTTATAAACATAAAAAGCCAGGAACATGATTGAATATGTCTTTAATTACCGACTCACTTTTCTTAACATGGGCATTACACTAAAGGTTATACGGGATTTCAAGGAGGGTCTTTAGATGGCGTGGAAACTGGACAGAAGCAGTCACTCAAATGATTCCAACATTCTTCAATAAGATTCTATGAGATATTTTTGTAAAATAGAGCTGATGCTTCTGTTTTTTGATCTTGATGTCTGTGTACAAGATGTCTAAACTTTTCCAGAAAAAAAAAAACAAAAACAAAACTATGTAACATCTGGAGAAAAACTTGGAAAAGCATAATACAAAACTAAAATTCCACCAGGGAATACGTGAAAAAAACACAAGAAGTTATCTACTTCAAAGTCCCTTCCTGTTTCTTACAGTTGGTGATCTTTGAGCCTGCCTGCAAATGAACACATCATGCACATAAGTCTATTTCTTCTTAAGGCAACCAGTTTCCATTAAACCTCAATTAAACAGGAATCCTTGCCAATTCATTGTTTGGCAATGAAGGGAACGATTGTGGTGAAAATCACAAGATGTTAAAACAGAAGTTATTTTCAGCAAAATCTGGACTGGCGCTTATTTTTAACCCTTATACCTAGAAAATAATATCAGATCAAAGTTTACCATGTATTAAGCAAAGCCTACATAAAAGTTATTGATGATTGATGTTTTACTGCTATAGATGACCCCATACAGATACATTTCTTAAAACTCTTAGAGTTTAGTTACACGATAATAATATCAATGAGTTTGGAGAAATAGGTTTCAGTTCCTGCTTTCTGAATTGTTATTCACAACTATCCCCAACTACAGAATTATGTACTGTGATGGAAGAAACTGTAACAAGATAGAAAAATAAAACAAAGTCCTTTTCAGAGAAAGCCTTGCACGTATTTAGAAGAAAGATTTCTAAGCTAAAATAAACCAATTATGGTGAAAAGGACTTCCTGACTAACAAAAGGCTGTGAAGAAGTTGCTCTGTATACGAAAACATGGGGATTCGAGGTTCTGAGGAAAAATAAGGATGACAAAATAAACGATCCAGTAAGAGGGGATACAGAGTGACCAAAGGCAGTATAATGAAAACCAGCAGTGGTGATATGACGGTGGTGAGAACTTGCAGAAAATAAAAATATTTAATGAAGACGAGGGTTTGTGGTACATGGTGTCACCCTCTCTCCTTCTCCTACAGAATCTTCATTTAAATCTGTATCATTTTTGGTTTAGTGCTTTGTTTGAGCAAGTTTAAAGTGAAAAGACGTGAACATGTTCCTATCCAGCTATACAAAAAGGGAAAATCCACCCCAGTAAATGCAGAAACCATGGGTTAAGAGTAAAAAGTTTTAATCTGGGTCACAGTGAAATGAATCTGATTATCATAACATTACCTTCCCTTTGATACATTAATTGATCCTCATGGTATAATTTTTCTGTAAAATATTTATGTTTCTATGTTATCAATAAACTTTTAGGCACACACATATACACACAACCCACTTTAGTTTTTTAATCTTTTTCCTTCTTGTAAAATCAGTAAGACTATAATGAAAACATGGAAGATAATAATATACTTCAAGCCAAGCATATATTTTGTATGAAAAATTGAAATAACTAAGGCAGCACGTTTTAGTCTCAATTATCTGAATTCTTTCTCAATTTTCATTTTATCCTGTAAAAGAAGAGGGGGAACAGACAGAAGACAGTTGTAGACTCTCTGGGGATACTGATCTCACCTCTTCTTTATTTCCTGGGGAAATGCTGCTTTTGGAAGTGGCTTCCTTTTCGGCATCAATTTCTTATTTATAATGTGCCAATGAGTCTTGTATTACACTTAATATGGGAAAAAATACAAAATAAGCACTGTGCAGAACATTTGGCAAATGAAGCAAAGAAACCTTTTTTTTTTCTAGTGTCTCAGACAGGAACTGAATGAAAATCACATTCTTTACACGAATAGTCACCAGAGCTTCAAGATGAATAAAGATTTAGGAAAGTAAAAGATCCACAAAAAAATAGACATTACATTCATGTAAGAAAACTATTGAGTAACTATCTTGCACTTCTAAATAGCATTCTGCCATAGAGATGTTTAACTTCCTTGATGCTATCACAAATAAATAAATAAAAATTTAAAAAACACAATCTTTAAACATAGTTTTCTGAAAATATAAAATGAAAGGAAGTAACAAATTCATTTTCTGATAGACCCAAAATAAAAACCAATGAGTAGAAAATGTGAAACATATCTAATTTGAAATAAAGCTAAAATCAGTTAAAAAGAACAAAATTATTAGAAGCTATGGGAGACATACTTTATTATCAAAAAATGCGTCAGGCTTGAGAGTTTTAATTGATAACACTTGTATTTCAAGTCAATTATATATTGTAATATTTATAAAGGCCAATGAGACCTTCAGGAGCAGTGAAAAAATACAATGTATGAAAGAAAGAAAATTATTATCCTATGTTATGTTGCTGAACATTGTGTTAATCCTCCCTCATGTTAAGATAGCTATGGGCAAATGGAGATGTAATGAAATGTTAGCAACCAAATGGTGTAGGACACTACATCACGTGAAGAGAAGTTGACAAAATAGTATGCAGAACCTGGACAGAAGACTTAAGCAAAAGCTGAGGAAAAGAGAGGGTAGCTTTCTCCAAGTGTCAGAAACACTGTTATACAAAAGAGTTATACCTGTTCTTGTCTCTATAAAGTGGATCTGGGGTCCATATAAGAATGTTTCAAAAGTCAAAACTGTCATCATGGAATGGGTAGTCATGTTAATCCTCCTTTGCTTATAAGTAGTAAAACAAAAAAAAAAAAAAAAAAAGAAAGAAAAAGAGAAAGGTATTAGCCACACAATTGAGAAACCCAAAGGTGGAGCTAGGTCTAGGAACAGAGGATTTAGAGGTTTCAATAGCTGCCATCATGCTCTCCATTTCTGCTTGGTTTGTGTCTTGCATTTGGTTTCTTTCTCAGGCAGCCTCTTGATACACAAAAGTAAAGAGGGCCACTGGAAGCACCAGGTTTACTAGAGTTTGAAATCAGAAAAAAAGAAAGCGACCCTTTCTCCTTCATCTTCCATTTGACAGATATGATGGACAACCATGACTGGTTCCCAAAGTGGCACTAATTGGACCAGTGACTGTAGATGGGGGATGGATGCTGTGAAAGGCCTACCCTAGGCTATGTATCTACCCTGAAGAGCCCAGCAACCATAACTGACATCAACAGAACCATTCTGAGTGGAAGAGAAGACACTGAGGAGCTGTGAAGCAAAAACAAACAGGCAAAACTAAACTAAACTAAAATAAGAAAGGATATGTACCATGGCTGCTTTGGAAGGTTATGAATTTCTCATCACTGGAAAATGTTTGAGCAGAGGTCTAATAACAATTTGTAGATAAAAGGCCATAGCACCCCTTCTCAACTGTGGGACAAGTTCTCCCTTATTTACTTGTCTCGTCAACGGATGACACTAAGCACTTAACAACACAGCAGGCCATATGAACAGCATGGTGCACAAAGTAGACAAGATCCCTGCTTTGCAGTAGCCTATAACCTATGGTCTCTAGTCTGTAAAAGAGAATATGTTTGTCACACAGTCTGAGTGTGTTTAAAAGAAAAGATGTATGTGGAAACTGGCCATTACAAAACACTATAGGAATATAAGCTATTAGAGAGCACACTTGCTATGTGAACACCAGGGTGAGTATAACAAGCTCTAATTCCAACCACACCTCTTTGAGGAAGTTCATTGTGTGAGTTGAGGTTAAATCACTACCTCTTTGTAGAGCTCAATCATCTAATTTGAAAATGAAATGAAAATGGGTGTAAACTCACTCATCCATTCCCAAAAACCCAAATAAATTTAAATGATGAAATAATGGACCATTGCCTCCCAGATCCCAATTCTTAAAGGTTCTTTAATGCTACAATTTTATTGCTTGAGTGAGTGCCAATTTTTTCTTTAAAATCTGCCTATTCAATGAAGGCAGCCTAACATATAAGAATTCACAGTTAATCTATGGAATTCAATGATTCATTTTGAGTGAAAAAAATATGGTCAAAGTGAACAGCTAATCTTGTTTTCTTTTTTTTTTTCTTTTGGTGGAGAGGCACTTTGGATAATTGGGCAGGATGAAAAAATAAAAAGTTGCTCACCATTTTCTTAGGTCTGGTTGTGTCACTTACAGTTTTTCCTAGACACATGTGCAATGTTCTGACAGCCCCTGATGTATAACAGGAAATAGCAGGATTAAGAGAAACCACTAAATCAGATAGCATGTGTCACAGCCTAGTCTCCAAACCATCTGAAGGGGAAGGTCGGTTTGGACCAGGACTCGGTTTGCCCCACACTGGACTCTTCACATCTTTCAATCAGCCATTGGCCAAAGGGAAATTTCCCTCAGTCTCCAAAACATTGATGTCATGTCAATATTCACACTGACTTTCACTTCATTTTCAAATCAAAAAGTTGAAAGTTGAGCCTTAGAGGAAGTGAATTACCTTTACCACAAAAATAAATGGAAAATAATTTGCAGAAATTTCCTCTTCTCTGAGGGAGGCAAATAGGATGTAGAAACCCTATTCAGCTGACTGAAATGAAAAGTTCAGGAGCAATCGCCAAAAATCTACTTACGTGAGGACATTTAAATTGCATGAGCAACCCCATCCCTGAGTGAAGACCAGTGCTTGGGAATTAAACACCAATAAAACAGCAAAGCCCATTGTTTTTCCACGTTCAAAGATATAAAGGAGGTTTCCAAGTCAAAGGTTGTTTTTTTGGTGGAGAGTAGGGGGTTGAGATATTACGTGTACTGTTGATCAGTGGAGTTGGAGGTAGGTTTTGGTGTTTTGAGGTTTTGTTTTTTTTAAATTCCCAAGTTTCCATTATTGCATGCTCTCGTCATTTGGCAATGAGTAGCCACAAATCACTCTGTAACAATTAATGGATGTCTTGTCTAAGGTCTGCTTGTTCCTTGCTTGTCTGCATTATTCTCCAACACCACATTTTTTTCTGGTGAGAAAACAAGGATGTGTGTGTGTACATGCATGTGTGTGAGAGTGTGTGTGCATGCCCATGTAGGTGTCTATTTTCCATTCTGTTCTGAGGACAACAAAAGAGTGATACCTCAAAAACAAAAGCAGCATCCTTTAGTTTTTCAACAGTTTCTACAGCTCAAACATTTCCAATCGTAAGTGACCCTACTTCTTTTTTGACAGAGGTATTCTAATACCTTCTGGCCATGTTTTCAAACTTTTTCTTGTCCTAGCACAGACAGAACACACAAGGCTGCTTCTGGCTGGCAGTGATCATCTGCAAAGGTGCTCCTCTTGAGGGGGACTGGGCAGGGCATCCCCACTTTGATTTCAGATACTGGAAAATGTCAAGCAACTCCCTCCAAAGGAGCTAGGGTGCACATTCTTTCTCTGAAAACCATGTTGCTAATATGGTCACCATACAGACTTGCATTCTCTTTCTCAATTCAAACACATTAATTATCAATATGTTTGGAGTGAAGTTCTATATGGTTTTCCACAACTATAGGCTGCCCTGAACTAGGTGGGCCCATCCCTGTAAGTTGCTAGATCTCTCTCCAGAGGCATTGTCTTTGAGGGGATTCCATCCTGTATAATTTTGCTGCATTATTCTGCAATCAGGAAACAAGCAGGTGGCTCTCAAGTAAAGAGCTAATAACTTACAGATTCATAGCTCTTATTTCAAAATCAAGGATCAGGAAAAAAGGTAAAATTAGGTAATTTTGACAAAAGAATCAGCATTTCAATGACAAATACATATAGGAATGGTGATATAGTGTGGCTGTGTCCCCACCCAAATCTCATCTTGAATTCTCACATGTGGTGGGAGGCACCTGGTGGGAGGTAATGGAATCATGGAGGTGGGTCCTTCCTGTGCTGTTCTCGTAATAGTGAAAAAGTCTCACAAGATCTGATGGTTTTATAAAGGGGAGTTTCCCTGCACAAGCTCTTTTCTCTTGTCCGTCACCATGTGAGACATGGCTTTCACCTTCCGCCATGATTGTGAGGCCTCCCCAGCCACATAGAATTGTGAGTTCAGGAAACCTCTTTTTCCTTATAAATTATCAAGTCTCAGGTATGTCTTTATCAGCAGTGTGAAAACGGACTCATACAGCTGGATATTGTGGTTTTAAGATTTGTAACAGGAAAGAAGTAGTGTTTGCTAAACATGGCCTGTCCCCTGCCTAGGTGTGATGAGAGCCACCCTTCCCAAAGCAGCGCTTGTGAGCAGAGGTAATCAGAGGATTTTCTGAAGAGTGAGGAGGTGAGGACACTGCATTTGTTGGGCAACACTGTATTTAACTCTCACAAGAGATTTTTTTCTAAGTTTTTGTTTGTATACACTAGTGACTTCAGAAGGCCAAAAAGAAGAAAAGGGAGTGAGCCAGTTGTTAAGACTCCTAATCCCGACTTATTTTTACTGCTTCTCAACACAGCATTGCAAGTGGTTGATTTGGTAAGTATGAATGCAATAGACAAAAATCTCAGTTCTTAAAGCATTCTTGTTAATGTCAGAATATTTTCTGAAAGCAGTTTTGGGCCATGAAGCAAATCAACCTACAAAAGTGAGGCTGTGCTTTTTCAAGGCTTGTTCATTCTTGCTGCCTCATTCTTGTGCATTCTCAAACTCTTATTACATAAAGCTCAAGATTTCAACAGATTTTACTCATAAATTATATCATACTACCTTGGTTCATTTTTAAGGTAAAACAGACTTAGTTGAATAACATATGTCAAAGTTGATTCAGATCATTTAAATGTTTGTGGAAGTTCTCCATTTATTTATTTATTTTATAGAGTCTCACTCTATCACCCAGGCTGGAGGACAGTGGTGTGATCTCAGCTCACTGCAACCTCCGCCTCCTGCGTTCAAGCCATTCTCCTGCTTCAGTCTCCCAAGTAGCTGGGATTACAGACACCTCCCATCAAGCCCGGCTAATTTTTGCATTTTTAGTGGAGACAGGATTTCACCATGTTGGCCAGGATGGCCTCGAAGTTCTGACCTCATGATCCACCTGCTTCAGCGTCCCAAAGTGTTGGGATTACAGGCGTGAGTCACCGTGCCTGACTTGAATTTTTTTTTTAAATGACATTGCCATTTGTTGCTTTCACTGTTTCCCTGGGAAATGATGTTCTTATATTTTAGAGATGCTGGTCAAAACTTAGAATTGCTTTCACTTCTTTTTTCCCAGCTGAGTGCTTCCAGAAATAGATTATAATCCACAGTGAACTCTCAAATGCCTCTTTAAAAAAATGGACTACTACTTTATTCCAAAAAATAATGTGACCACTGTTATAAAATTTTGACTAAAAAGATGTATAAAAAACAAAATGCTGATAGTAAATGCTTGTGCCTTAAAGAATATGAAAAATAAAAATGCATTTCACACATACAACAGAGTTAAACTGAACTAGAATTGGAGTTGTTTCTGTCATCATTTAAGAAATAAATTAGAAAATTTTAATTACTGCTGATTAGAAAATCTCATCACAAAATATTACTTACTTATAGTTCATTTAAAATGCTCATAGCTGGAGGCAAACACAACTCTCATGCTAGTTCTTTGGACTTTAAAACTGAAAACATTTGAGAAGAAAACCCTGCTGGCTTTCTTAAATGTCACAGCAGACTTCATTGCTTTCTATAATGAAACAAAAACCAACTCATTGACAATCTGTAAAACCAGCACTCATATGTACTTTCAGCAAAGTTTGTGTGGAACAATCCTTAAACAATTAGTTTCGTTTCTCTCTTGCATGGCATCTGCACACATGCACACACACATAGGTATATGATGTACACATATGGATGTACAAGGAATGAAAGCTACCTTTGTGTGAAAGTTCCATTTTAGTGAACCCAAGTTTAATAAAATGTCAAGTGCAGTAGAATATTTGGAAAGGCCCATATATAAAAATCAAAGGGCCTTATTTTCTCAGGTGCTTTCACTGGCAAGAAAAAGAGCTCTTTCTTAATGTTCAGAGGTATAAAGGATTGAGTCAAGAAGAATTTAAATAATCTCCAGCTTTTGATATCATGGTGAAATATAACATTCTCCTAAAAGTGTTGCTGAATATAATTGCCAAAGATAAGACTAGACTCAGGATGAAAAGTTGTTCTGAATATGGATATTCTTATTTTCTAATGTGGAAATAAGAGAAGATTAAAATATTGTGAAACGTATGGGTTGGAATATCACTTCATCAGTGCATATTATTAGATTGAAGTTTCTGGAGAATACTTTGGTATTTGTGCCAACCTCAGACTCTTTAGTGAAGCACTTGGTTTTTCTCATTTTTATTATCGCCATGGTTTTCAGGTTTTTCTCCTAGCTAATGATGGATGCTTCTTTCTGATATTTTTATATATTCCCTTCTATGTCTCCTAATCATTTCCCAGTCAGTTTAATCATTATCAGTTGCCATTGGGACTGTGGTAGTTCCTGATTATATCAAGAAAAGCCTTTCCTCTTTGCCTATTTAAGAGAATTATTTAAAATGTATAATCTATCATCAGCTGTCTAATTAGAATAGTTGACTTTCCCCACCTTATTCTTTCACCCTCAAAATCACCTGGTCTAATGCAGTCTACGAAACAAAGCATTCATCGCTTTGAGCCCATGCTGGGCTCTCTCTGCAATGTCTTTCCAAAAAGATTTCCTTTACTCAAAATGACGGATTGACTGCAGCTAAACACACCCATATGGCCTGCCCCCAATGTGTCTGACTTTAATAAATTGGCCAAATGAAACAATGACTGGAGCGAGTGTGGTTTTACTGAAAATTACAGCAGTAAAAAGAGAGAGATACAGGCAGGGAGTGTGTGCTTATGCATGGGTGGCCATGTTTCCACGGAGACACTTGTTTACCTCATTAATCCATTCTTTCCTTTCATAGTAATAGAGTTTTTCTGTAGATCACTGACCTCTCAGGATGGAGACTATATTTCTGTTTTCCTTGCAGATGGATGTGGCATGTGACCAAGTTCTGGCTAATGAGATGTCTGAAACATAAAGTGGGAGGGATGTATCATCTCCTTTTCCTTGCTCTATCCTGCTACCTGAAAAATGAATGTGGTGACAAGCCCTGGAAAACCACAAGGATGAGGACAGCACTGGAGAGATGGTGTAGCACATGATGAAATTGCCTAGGTATCTGACAGCTGAGTAGAATTGCTCTCCTCCGACTTTTACATGGGAAGGAAATAAAACTCTATTTTGTTTGAGACTGTTATTTTAGGTCAATGTTTTAAGTAGTTGTAGCCATGTGCTAATTCTTTCCACGAACAGCCAGTTTTCGCATGACAGCCTTCAGACATCTGAGAGTAACAGCATACACAGTTCTGATAACCCCATGCTGCTACAGCTCTCAGGAACTGACTTACACTTTGGCTAAACCATCTGGACCTTCAATTTGAAAACTAAAATCACTGTTTCAGTGTTACCCAATGGATTATATTACTGTAGTACACAAAGAAAAAGGAGATGGGAATGGGCCTGAGGGAAAGTCTGAGTGCTGGACCAGAGTCAGTTCAGAGACATAATCACAGAATCACATGAGACATTTTGCCAAGTTTTACCAGGGACAAAAGCCAAGGTCTCTTGAACCTCAACCTAGTGCAGGGATCCTTCTGCTGATGTGTCATCCTTCTTAAAGAACTATCAGAAACCAAATCTTAAGTATATGTACCTGAGATATTTTTTCTAGCTTCTCCCTTTTCTTATTTTCTATTTAGCTGTGTTTCTCCTTGTCCGTTCTTTATTTACTAAACTTTCTATTGAACATCTTTTCTACTTAAAACTAGTCCCATGATTCAAAAGTGGCCCTTGCCTGGCCAACATGGTGAAATCCCGTCTCTACTAAAAATACAAAAAATTAGCTGAGAGTGGTGACGGGCACCTGTAATCCCAGCTACTCGGGAGGCCGAGGCAGGAGAATTGCTTGAACCTGGGAGGCAGACATTGCAGTGAGCTGTTATCATGTCGCTGCACTCCAGCCTGGGTGACAGAGCAAGACTCTGTCTCAAAACAAATAAAAGAAGGAAAAAGAAATAGTGAGACACAGTTTATCAAATATCACCTTGATTCTCCAGAAGAGATCATTCTCTTCCTTTGTTCAAGGAATTTGTTTTCCTAATGATGATAATTTAACTTGGCTCCCTGCCTGATCTGAACAGTTCACTATATACTCTGACAATTTTTTAAGTACATAGAAGACAGCCATATAGATTCATACTGTCAAATTCAGCATCCATTGTCTATTTGACAATCGTGAGGGTTTTTTTTTTTTTTTTTCTTTAATAGAATCATTTATATTATTTTGGTCCCTAGTTGTATTCCATATTCCCCTGTATTATCTGTCTGCAATTATTTTAAGTCTTTACAAAAACTACTTTTCCAGTATGGCAAAACAGTTTTTGAATTAAACTTACAGGCTTTTTCTATCATACACTGCCTCAAATTCTGAGCCTAAAGAGCAAAATGCTGTTGGAAAAAAATTTATATGCCGAGTTAACATGGCCCATTTCCATTTCCAACTCTTCCCTAACCACATGGGAAAGCAGAATTGACTGTTATTCTCTTATTAAATATAATGTGGCCACAAGCTACATCTGTTCTTAAAATTGTTCATGTATTGCCTAAGACTTTTCCTCCATTATCTTTCTTCTTTCCCAACAGTAACAATCTCGTAACTGCTTCAGAGATAAAAAGATGATCAGCTCAAAACACTCTCAAATTCTATTTAAAAATGCCCTCCCTCATTTCTTTTTTTATCCGTCCACTCAAAGAGTAGTTCCGTCATCTGTTAGATATTTATTATTTGGGCACTTTAGGAAAAAAAAATAAGTATTTCTCAATCACAAATACAAAATAAAGGAGTCTCCTATCTATTTTCAAGGAGCTATAGTCTCTCAGGAGAAAGTCTTCATGTACACAAATCATTAATGTGGAATACAGGAAGTTCTGGGTGTCATCAAGAGACATATCATTAAAGCCACTAAAGAAGAGCAGAAACTTGAAAAGTTTCAGGGACTGCATGTGATCTGGGCCCAATGTAGTTACAATTTGAGAAAACAGACATGGGAGGAGAGAGGTTTTCCAGAGGAAGGAAAGAAGTTGAACAAAGTAATGAGGGTAGAAATCGTATACAAAAATGTGCAGAGATGTCATAATTCGTACAGTTCTGGCTTCTCTAATGCAGTAGAAATCTGAAGGAGGAGAGTGAGAGAAACAAATGTAAAAGACAAATTTGGGTCTGTAATATTGGGCTACATTGTATAGATTTTATTTATTTTGAAATGGTGAGCTATTGATGGTTTTCTAGTAAGTCAGAGGTATCCAGAAACATTAATCTGACAGATATCTAGAATGAATGGGAAGGGAAAAAAATTGAAATCAGAGATAGCGTGGATATTCCCTACACTAACCTAAATAATAGGCAAAGGAAGCCTGAGAGAGGCATAGGAGCAGAATGGACGACATGGATGGATACAAGGAAATATAAAAAATCCAGGATTTGACAACTCCTTTGGATTGAGACAGAGAGAGACAGAACATATTTCCACTCTAAACCTGGTATTTTTTTAAATTGATTTCATGGATATCATTGATACTGATTTATGAACCTAAGTTATTCTTTTAAATTTATTTCACAGTGTTGATTTACACCCTATTCTAATTTCTAAATAAGAAGTTGCTGAAATTTCAGGAAAGTAGTAAAAAGAAAGGCAATTCAAAAATAATACATGAATTCATTGAGCCAAGCCAATGGCAAAGTCGTATTAAAAATACATGATGAATAGTTCCCTTATTCAGTATAGAACAATAACTCAGCAAAAGGGTGCTCTGTTCACAATATGAACAATGATAAAAAGAAGAAACATACACATCAGAGTCAATGAACCCTGTCTCAGTCTGCTTCCTGTTGCTTATAACAGAATACCCAAAACTGGGTAATTTATAAAGAAAATAAGTTTATTTCTTACAGTTATGGAGGCTGAGGATCCAAGGCTGAGGGACCACAACTGGTGAGGTTCTTCTTGCTGTTGGGGTCTCTGCAGAATCCCAAAATAGCACAGGACATCACCTGGGAAGGAGGCTGAGCATGTCAGCTCTGGTCTATCTTCTACTTGTTAAAAAGCCACCAGCCCCACTCCCATAATAATCCATCAGTCCATTGATCCATGAATCATGTCTTCAAGATCCCACATCTCAATTCTGCCACATCGGAGATTATGTTTCAACATGAGTTTTGGAGGGACAAACATTCAAACTACAGCAAACTCCAAGTAAACACTCAACACGTATGTGTCTTTTAGCCAAACTAAGAACGCCAAATTGATTCCACACTGTAATCTGTACTCAGATTAACACTGTACTCAGATACTAAATGCTACAATAAGTAAAACCAAGATAAAATTGACTGAAACATAGTAATAAGAACAGTAAATTATTTATTTAAAACAATACAAGGCTAAGCATTCTGTTCTTTTTTTTTCCCTTTTGAGACAGAGTCTCACTCTGTCGCCCAGGCTGGAGTGCAGTGGTGCGATCTCAGCTCACTGCAACCTCTGCCTCCCAGGTTCAAGCAATACTCCTGCCTCAGCTTCCCAAGTAGCTGGGATTATAGGCATGCGCCACCACACCCGGGTAATTTTCGTATTTTTAGTAGAGACAGGGTTCACCACGTTGACCAGGCTGACCTGTAATCCCAGCACTTTGGGAGGCCAAGGCAGGTGGATCGCCTGAGGTCAGCATTCTATTCTTTACAAACATGACACTTCTATGGTTTCTATTTTCTGTGTCTTTTATTTTCATTGTGAGAATGATATTGTAATTGTGTGTGCATCTGCCTATTGACAATTAAAAGTTCACACTGAGCCCTGTTTCTATATGCAATATTGATATTTAAATGATTCCTCAATCTTGCTATTAGCAACACTTTAAAGAATAGCAACATCCCAGACATTCACTGAGACACAGGCTGAGTGAACTTCACTGCGGAGTTCCCTCTGGAGGGAGCGCCGTACCACAGAATTTTCTGAATACAGTGATCTTCTTCAGTGCCAGGACTGACAAGGAAATGGAAGGTTTGTTCAGTATTTGGAAAGACTGAGAAATAGAGAAGGGAAATTTGGGGGTAAAACAGAGGTAGAGTGAGAAAAACGGACAATGTGCCAAAAAAATCAGAGCTCAGATTCTGACTTTATCTATTCTTTACAAGATGTATCTTTGTACATAAGTATAAATTATTATAGACATGGAATGATAAAAGTTGGACATGAGAAGTGACTTTATAGTAACTCCATCATAAATGTATTTCATGAACATGAAAGCTGTTGCTGGGCAAAGTGAAGTTTTCCATTTCTTCTCTCTGTATCCACTCTTCTCGATAATATCAGCATTATTAAAATAAACATTATTTCTAAAATGCAACAGTCTATATTTTAACAGAAAATGTAAACAAGATTTAACTATGAGCCAATCCTCTGAGGTTAGATCAATCTCATCTTATTCCTTTATTTATTGTTGGTGCCCGTGTATCGCTAATGACTCCACAGCCAGCCTGTCCTCCGGCTTCTGTGCTTCTTCCATGGCTCACAGCAACTCTGCTTTTCCTCTCTCGTGAGCACTGAGACAATGGCATCTAATCTGAGCCTGGGGATTTGGCAGCTCTTGAGCAGCACTTTGCCACAGTTTATGAGTATGCAAACTGCTAATGGACTAGATTAAGGAATGGAAAAAGCTACAGGCCACACACCCCTAATGTTTCTCGTCAAAAGCCAGTATACAAAAAGGGTATGATCACTCAAAAACATTAAAACTACAGTCATTTCATTAAAGCATTATGAATTAACAAAATGGATTAAGTGGAGAATTTCCTGTCAGAGGTAGAAAGGATTTATATAAGTACTGACACCTAAAATAGAAATAAATATAAAACTTAGTTTAGATAAAAGAAAAACAACTTTTACAAAATGTTGTGTTCTGCACGCATCTAACTAAAATTAGGTGGAAATAACTTTTGGCTGTTTATCACGAACTAAAATGTCAAATGTATACTTCTTAATTATTGAAATTCTGTTAAAATAAAATATTTGTGGAAATTATAAGTTTTTGTATTATTTACAATTCAGGACATCATTAGGAATAGCATATTGATTGCGCAAGGACAACTGTATCTGGTTAGGATATTCTTTCCAAACTAGGTGATACCATGATACAAATTAGACATGACCTGTGTTTATTGTGAAATTCTTTGCTTTTCTCTCACTTTATTTCTATTTAAATAACTGTGAAAGGGTAAAATTAAAATGTGTAAACAGTTTATTCTAGAACACCTGCAGGAAATTTTTCTTAATGTTGGCTGCACTTTTTTTCATTTGCCCCATGAAATACAATAGTAATGTTAGATGAAATGCATATGTCATCCAATTTTAAGCTTTTTGCCTGGAGGTATAATTAGATTTTCTTGCTTGAAATTCATACTATTATGTGAGTTCCTGTGGCGTGCACTGCTGTGAATAATCATCATTGAATGTCATCTACAATAGGCTAATCATGAGACTCATGCTTATATTATCAGAGTATTGTTTTCAATTGAAGTCACTGTCTTCTTTCCCTGGTCTATAGAGTGAGAAAATACAATATCCTAGATGCTGATCATAGATTGTATTGGATAGGAGCATATTTTGTAAGTATTCATAAATACTCAACCAGTGTATTCCATGAGTATGAGTGGGAGACGACTCAGAAATGTTAAAAAAATTAAGTAATAAAAAGTGAGTGTGAATACATACATATGTATATAATATCCAGAAATTATCCATTATATTTAGATGAGAAAACAAAGATGGGATTTTTTTTTTAATGTATAAGATTTAAGATGATGCACCTTGTACAATAAAATCTGAGATACTTGAGTTCAAATACTGACTGCTCTACTTACTGGTTATGTAACTTAAGGTTCTTAATCTCTCTAAAACTTAATTTCTCTATCTGAAAAAAAGCAATAAAAATATCTACTTCACAAGATTCCTATTCAGTATTAAAACAGGGTGTTCCTCTCTCCATCCCATTGTTACTCTGACCAAGATGGCCTTAATGTTTCCCTTAGTTTGACTAAACTTTTAGACAGATTTCTTCCTGACTATTGGCCCCTGGCCTCCCTTTTCTTTAGGTGTTTATTTTAGAAAACTTGCAATGTATGAATTCTTTCTATGCCCTTTTGACATGTAAATCTTCTCTAGCCACTTGCCAGTTTTACAAGCCAGGAATGTCTTCCTTAAGGACTGAAGGCCATCCTTTTGAAATATAATCATCAATAGTGATAAGACCCTAGTCTCTGGAGTCTGACTTCAATAAGCAGTGGTTAGCAAACACAGATAACCACACTGACTACCTCCCTCCTGATGTCATCCAGGACTTTTCCAGGAACCCACTCCAGTGCTGGAAAATTCTCTTGCCTTTTGTTTCTTTTATTACGGTTATTTTTATTTTAGTTTCAGGGTCACATATGCAGGTGTGTTATATAGGTAAACTCATGTCACAAGGGTTCATTGTACAGATGATTTTGTGACCCAGGTACTAAGCCTAGTACTCAACTGTTCTTTTTTCTGCTCCTCTCCCTCCTCCCACCCTCTAGCCTCATGTAGGCCCCAGTGTCTGTTGTTCCCCTTTTTGTGTCCATGTGTTCTCATCATTTAGTTCCCAGTTACAACTGAGAACACACAGTATTTGGTTTTCTGTTCCTATGTTAGTTTTCCTTTGGTTTCAATAGAGTTTTTAGTTCTCCCTATTGCAATAGTCTTGAATAAAGTCCTCCTGGCCTGGTTAACTAGTCCATTGCAATTTTTCTTTGACAAGTCTTCTAGAATTCTCCCTCTGTGGTTGGGGTGATATGACCCCTGACTAGAAGCTGAGTACTGATTGATTCAGGACCTAACAGGAATCCAATTTTGAATAAGATGTAGAGAAGTTAAGAAATTCTAGTTCAATAACTCAAGAGGCAGTAATAGGCTGACTTTAATCACACTATTTTATTAATGAGGATTTTGCTTGGCTTCCAGAATAACATCCCACTTTGTTTCCTTCATAGGCTATTGCTCTTGGCTTCTCTAAGCAAGATATCTTGCCCTACAACTTACCTATTACTCCATTACTCCAAGATCTTGCTATTTTCATCTTCTCATCCTACCGGAAGCTAATCCAAGTTCATGTATCCTACATTTGTTAGGTGAAAATTCCTACAGGGACCTTTCCTGTTTTTTGCCTGATGCCAAGATCCTCAGCACACTTTTCTCCTTCCTGTCTACTTAGAAATATCAGACGGTCTGCTACCTGGGCTACTGAATAACCTGCATTGTCAAACGTCATTATCAAATGGATCTATTTGTCCCATCAAACTGAGCTACCATTCCTCAGAGCTTGTTAGGTGCCTAAGCCTCTGCCCTATGTTTTGTTCTAGGCTACAGAATGTGCAAACTGTGCTTTAATATATTGTGTTTCATTTTAAAAATCAGTTTAGGCATGTCATTTTAGAATGACTTGTATTTATGGCTTCATATTCATTTTAAGCATATTATCTTTTATTCAATTTAAGCACATTGATTTAGAATGATGTTGTGTTTTATGATACCTGATAAGTATGCAGAGAATTCTTTGGAGGATAAAATGAAATTCCACAAAAAATTTTCCAAGTATTAAAAAAATATTCAATTTACAAAGAAAACAGCAAAGGCTGGAGGGATTACTAGAGAGGCCTCTGGGGTTCCCAGGAATCAAGCTACAGTACTGGACACAAATCTCCTCTTTCCGTCTGCTGCATATACTGGGCATGGAGAAGAAACCCAATGACAACAATAAAAGAAATAAAATTTTCTATTTTCTTCCATTTTCTTCTTCAATTAGGTCTACCCCTAATGAAAGAGATTATTCTTTTCACTAGCTCGCAGGCTGCATAGACTTCTCAAGGAAAATCTTCCCCAAGGAATTATCTGTGAATGTGCTCTTGAGAACCAAAACCATGCCTTCTATTCTGCACAGAGTGAGCACTACCTTTATTGAATTACTTTTATAAACAATTTAATCACAGTCACAACAGTGCCTTTTCCCCCCCAAAAAAGATGGGTTGTTGTAAATAATCACATTCTGCCTCTACTCATATCGGTAAGAATACATGTGCAAGATAAAAGTAGAAGTGAGTTTTTATTATTTGCAGAATTCATTAAAGAGAGACAATGCCTTGAACTCAAATGATATTCTGACATGTTGGCTATACCTGGCAAACGGGCTAAACCAGTGGTTCTCATTCAGTAATTCTGTCAACATTTGTAAATATCTGGAAACTATTTGGTTGTTACAACTGCAGGGTGGGGGATAGGAGGCATAGTGGGAGAGGCGTGGAGAGGGGCAGTGCTACCGCCACCGACGGGGTAGAGACCAGGGATGCCGCTAAATATCCTTTAATATTCAGAACGTACCCCTCAACAAGGAATTATCTGGTCCAAAACATCAATGGTGCTAAGGCTCAGAAACCCCGTGCTAGACAGATAGGTCCCACTGTATGAGAGTTGAGAACCCTCTTGAAATAATACACTCCAAGGTAAGAAGGAACCAGACGGAGCAGGGGTAATTTTAAGCACAGCATAACTGCTGTGTTTGTTTCCAAAAGAGTTCCTTTCTTTATTGGAATCATCTTTGGCTTCTGGAGATAGCAGGAACTGGAAGTAACACTGCTGAAATCGCTCATTTGAAAAATCAATAGGTCAAAATGATACTGAAACCTCTTCTCCAACAATATGTACCAAAGAAAAGCGAATGAGGTGACCATTCACATGTCTCGACAATAAAAATCGCAGTGCTTAGGAAACTTGCAGTTCTCCAAGGTAGAACAGCCTCATTCCTCCCAGATCCTTCCTCTTGCAACTAAAATCCCTGGACAAACACAACCAAGCTTACGAAGACCCTGAAAGGTAGGCAAATAATGATTGACCATCTAGGTGAGAGGTGAAGCCAGCCAGGCTTCTGGGTCCAGTGGGGACTTGGAGAACTTTTCTGTCTAGCTAAATCGTTGTAAACCCACCAGTCAGCACTCTGTAAAAACGCACCAATCAGCGCTCTGTGTCTTGCTAAAGGTTTGTAAACACCTGAATCAGTACTCTGTAAAAACGGACCAATCAGCACTCTGTAAAATGGACCAAATCAGGGCCCTGTAAAATGGACCAATCAGCAGGAGGTGGGCAGGGCCAAATAAGGGAATAAAAGCTGGCCACCCAAGCCAGTAGTGGCAACCCGCTGTGGAGGCTTTGTTCTTTGGGTGTTCACTATAAATCTTGCTGCTGCTTACTTTTTGCATCTGCACTACCTTTATGAGCTGTAGCACCGCGAGGGTCTGTGGCTTCACTCCTAAAGTGAGCGAGACCACCACCTCACTGGGAGGAACAAACAACTCCGGATGTGGCACCTTTAAGAGCTGTAATACTCACTGCAAAGGTCTGTGGCTTCACTCCTGAAGTCAGCAAGACCATGAACCCACCGGAAGGAAGAAACTCTGGACAAATCTGAACATCTGAAGGAACAAACTCCGGACACACCATCTTTAAGCACTGCAGCACTCACCGCGAGGGTCTGTGGCTTCATTCTTGAAGTCAGTGAGACCAAGAACCCACCAGAAGGAAGCAATTCCAGACACATAGGAACCCCAGTACTTGAGGGTCAAGTTTTCTGAGTTTCTTGCAGCCTCCCGTGCATCCTGGAAGAGGTGCTATAGCAGCTTCCAAACAAGAACTGGCAACAGACTGACCAAATAATCCCCAAGAAAACCTGTTTCTGCTAGCCAAGGAACTGGGAAACAGGAAGCCTAACAGCAGAAAACCTTGTAGGCAATACCCTCCCTACTCTAGCCACACACGGCAATGAGAAAACCGCCTTCTCCCACCCACCTATCACGGGTTCAGCAGGCCCAGTAGGGACCTGATTTTCCACTCCATGCCCCAACCTTGGGGAAAATGGAATTCTCACCGAAGCAAGGAGCAAGTCTCCCATCCCACCCCTTCCCCTCCTGGAGAAGCAGGAATTTCCTGACTCCCCTTCCAGGTATTGTTGGCACAGCCAGCCAGGCAGCTATCCTTTCATCCTCACCAGGCAGAAACAGGTGATGTTCCAATTCCCCTCCTGGGACAGTGTCAGAGGGATGGAATGAGAAGTTGATTTTCCACCCCCCATTCAGTAAAAGCATGTGCTACTCTGATTGCCGTCTCCACATTTGTATTCTCTCCTTTTTCCGCTGCGGCCCTTTCTTCTGATTTTTTTTTTTTTTTTTTTTTTTTTTTTTTTTAGTGTACTCTTCACTTATTTTTCAATGTATTTATATTCTTATAAATGCATTTGAAGTAATATACTCCTAGGTACTTTTAGGGTGCATTCCATATATATTTTATAATTTCCTATTCTACTGAAGGGTTATTTACTATTTTGTTTTCTTTCTAGACATAGGAGTTTGTTGAGGTTTTTAAAAGATATATTTTTATTACTGACTTCAACTTTTATTTCATTGAGATCAGAAAACATGGTCTATTTGATGCTGATTCCTTAGACTACATTGAAGATTTTTTAAAAAGCCTAACACAAGGCCAATTTTCATTCATTGCAATTCCTTATTTGCAATTCTAAAACTCAAAAAGCTCCAAAAAAAAAAAAAAAAAAAAGCTTATTTGCAATTCTAAAACTCAAAAAGCTCATTTGGTGCTTGTAACTCATTTGGTGCAGAAATCTAACCTGTGTGGATTTAGTGATAAAAACCTATATTGAACTAATGCAGTTATTTCTTGTCTTTATTTCCTATTTCTTTAGCTGTAGAAATATTAATATTTGATTATGAAGTCCTATGCTATATCTCATCAGGGGTGTTGTATTATATATAATGTATGAAGTATATTAATTTTATATCACAAAAATCTAAATTTTGAAATTCATCTGGTCTTGTGGATTTGAGATAAAAGATCATGCCCTGAATATATGTTAGAGTTTGTTGATAATATTTAAATATTTCATAGTTTTGCTTTTATTTTAAAATTTTTATTTATTATTTTCTGAGAAGAGCATGTCAAAACTCTTCACATCCATTCTTGATTTATCCATTTCTCCCTATATTGTTGTCAGTTATTGCATTATGTATTTAAAAGTACAACATTTGGTGCATATATGTTCAGTTTTTGTCATGGTTGCCTATTAATGCATATATTAATCAGGGTTCTCCAGAGGGATAGAATCAATAGATTTTTTTACATACATACGTACATACACACACACACACACACATATCTATATCTATATCTATATCTATATCTATATCTATATCTATATCTATATCTATATGAAGGCCTGCATTCCCTTGCAAGCCGCTGGTGCAAGTCTCAGAGGCCAAAGGCCACAGAACCTGGAGTCTGATGTTCAAGGGCAGGAGAAGTGGAATCAAGCATCCAACACAGGAAGAAGAAAAGAGCCAAAAGCCTCAGCACAACAAAGTTAACCCTTCTTCTGCCTGCCTTGTTCTAGCTGCACTGGCAGCCAATTGGATGGTGTCCACCCACACTGAGGGTGGCTCTTCTTCTCCCAGTCCACCAACTCAAATGTCAATCTCCTCTGGCAACATCCTCACAGACACACCCAGAAACAATACCTTACCAGTCATCTAGGCATTCCTCAATCCAATCAAATAGACACCTAACATTAACCATCACAATGCATTAGAAACTACCACATACTTATTGACTTAAAACAACACATATTTATTAGGTGGGTCAGGAATCCAGGCATAACTTAGTCAGATTCTCTGCTCAGGATCTCACAAGACTATTGAAATGAAGATGATGGTCAGGCCACATTCTCATTTGGCGATTTGACTAGAGAGCAATCTGCTTCCAAGATACCTCAAGACCTTGGTGAATTTCATTTTCTTTTGACTATAGAATTCAGCTCAAACTGTTTCTTCAAAGCTAGCAAAGGAAAGACACAGAGACTGACAGAGAAAGAGAGAGGCTGCTGGTTGGAACCTCTGTATTCATGGGAGGTAGGAGACTTCTTTGGATGGGTTAATCTGTTTGGTCAGATGTACCCAGAATGATCTCCCTTTTGATTAAAGTCAACTTATTATGGGCCTTAATTGCACCTGCACAATCCCTTAATCTTTGTCATATTCCATTAATTAGAAAGAAATTACAGGGCCTGACAACACGAAAGAAGAAGGGATTTTACAAGAGTGGGGTCACTGGGGGGATTATCTTAAAATTCTACCTATCCGAACTTTGATATATTATCTTATTTTATTGTGCCTTTGACAAAAGTATAACATTCTTTTCTGCCTCATATGATACTTTCTCCTGTAAAATCTACTTTTTCTGGGTTTTGTAAAAATGATAGCTTGCTACCCTGGATGCATTTGGGGTATTAATTTGGTAGTAAGTAAGTACATATTTTTTACTATTTTTAACGTTCAGTATCCTGTTACCTTATTTTAAAAAATACAACATTGTATTTCTGGAACTGTTTTAAAAACCAAATCATTAGATTTAACACTTTACTGAGGGCCATTTTGCTATGATAAGATTTATTTTACCAAACTGTTTTCTATTTTCTACATCTTAAGATATTTGTTAAATTCCATATTTGAAAATTTGTATTCTACTTATAATCTCCTGATCTCTCATATATATTCATTAAGGACCACATTTAAGGTTTTTTTCAGTTTATTGAGTTTATCAATATCTATGTATTACTCCTGAACCACATAAATACCATAGCATGGTCTCACTCACATCTATTTCTGTTCCTCTCTCCCTCATCTCACATCACATTGGTATCATCAAAATTTCTCATTTTGTAGTGATTTAGATATGTCCTCCCCTTCTTTGTTTTTTCTATAATTTTTAATTCATATAATAGTAAATGTTTAATGTTATGTCTTACTTCCCATAACTTGTTAATTTCTCCTGGATACCTCTTCTTCCTAGTGTGTTTCTTTTGAAAGTACTTTCAAGTTGGGGTGTGGAGGGGACAAGAAAGTAGAGGATTTTGTGGGAAACTGTCTGAATTTCTATTTCTTTTCAAGACTCATAATTTTACTATAATATGTTCTTGCTTATCCTTATTGATACTCAAGCTTAGAACTATGCATTCTTTTATTTTAGATACTTTGTGTATTATATTCCGAAATATTTTAACAAGTATTTTTGTCATTTCGGAAAACTATTATATTTTTTATCTTATTATTTATTCATCTTAACATTTTCCTCATACTTCCCACCTCTGTACAGCCCTCTAATGCCTTCAATTTCTTGATTTTATTTACCAGCCTACATATTCATTTTTTAATGATATGCATTTTGCCATTTAACCTTCTAAGTTTTTCATTTAAGGTATTTTATCTTTCATACCCAATGTCTCCAATTTGTTGTTCTTCATTATTAACTTTTTCTGCTCCATATCTCTAATATTGTTCTTGTCATTAAGGGTATTTGTTTTGCTTATTAAACATTTTTTTTTTTTTACTTTCTAGACCATTACATTTGTTCCCTCTGGGAATATTTCATTTTCTTCTTTGTTTTTAATAATGATTGCTCTCTCATATGTCTTATTACTTTACCTTAAATGGTATTTTGGCTGCAATATGCTCCTGGCATTATCAGTGAAATCCTGAGCTTGTTCTTCAGGGAGGTTTATGGGAAATGGGGACAGATAGACTCTAGCATTCCCATGAATACATGCTTCAATAGAATAGGGTGTGTACCTACTCTATTTGTCTCCTGCACTGTTTGAAGAATGCTTTTTCAGTACTCCAGTTTTGTCTTCAGTTAGTGCAATTACTGGCTAGTTGAAAACAGTTCCATTAGCTTCATTCATTCCACATCTATCTGCCTGGTAAATCTGTGAATATTAAATTGCCATGCCTTGGCCAACCAGACCCTTTCTTCTATTGGAAGAGAGCTCTTAGAGAGAGTAAGTACTCTCTCCTGCTCTTTGATGGCTAGGCTGCCTGTTCCAGGTGGGTATGTATACCTGTCCAGGTCCTCTGAGAAGATTCCAAGTGTAAGAAATCTACTGATGGAAAAGACTGTGGGATGAAATAAAGGGGAAGTAACAGGGGGCCAGGAGAGCTAGCAGACCATTATGTTCTGACATTGTGCAAAAGAGAGGAAAAGAAGGAAGGCTGGATAAGAAGAAAACTGCAGTGAAGTTCTACAGATATTTTGGCCAGGCTAAAGGGGAGTCTTTGAGCCAAAGTCAGAAGAGCACCCTGTCTATCAGGAACAGGTCTGCCTTACTATCCCTGCCATGCAGTTATTGGCTGGGAGGAGCCCAGAGGAAAATAGATAGAGAACTTAAGGAATATGAATATCATGAAAAGCAAGAAAGGAGAGATTTACAAGAACAACTAATGAAACCTATCTATGTATCAAGTACAGTAATACGTGTATTAAGCACAAAATGCAAAATCCACAGTCAACTGTAAAGCTGATTGTCCAGGAACCAAGAAAAGATTTTAATCTATAAAGTTTAGTTTTTAAATTACATAAAAATTTCTAAGACAGTAGGGATATGTAAAGCACTTAATTATAATTAAAACATTTGTTTAGAGCCTATTATATATAAGGCATTGCTATGGAAAATAAACAATTCTGTGTAAATGCACAGTAGTTTACAATTTATAAACCACTACCCCTGCCTCCTAGTAGTTAATTATATTACCAGAGCAATTTGAAAAGACAACTAGCATCAGAAATATTTTTTGTTACTAACAGTGTTGCTATATCAATTTATCATTATAAGATTATTATTAATTAATTTTTAGCATTATTACTATAATTTATTTATTGTTTTATTTTCTGCACAGTCTTAGCAAAAAAGCGAATATTAGCTATGAACATTTGAATTCCATATGGACTTTGTCTTTCATGTTTCACTGAGCAGCAGCTACTCAATTGGGTCTTCCTTTTCTCCATCTTTCTTATACACATACATGCTCACACATGCAGCTTCAGCCCAAGGTTAAAGGATTTGAATACATCATCTGCTTTTATCATTTATTTTTTCTTTAACAAGTATCATAAACAGCAATTTTACTTAGACTAACAGCATATTCAGCTTGTTATATTTTAGAACATGGATTATCTTTGGATGCTGCCCAGATATAACCTAATTCGAATGCGATAAAATATAGTAGTTCCTTCTTAAAGGTTTCCAGACTATATTTCATTTCAAAGAATTCTATCTGTTGTTCTATTGTTATATTTCTTATAAGGAGAGAGCTGATATAACACAGAACCTACTCCTTCCTAAATGCTAGGATTTGTAGGTAATATGATATATAAAATGGAAAAAAAATCCAAAGTTATGACAATATCTTTCAAGGCGCCATACAATCTAGTTCCTATTCAGAACTTCCAAATCATGAGTAAAAACTTGGAATAGAAAAATGATAGGGTTTGTTCTGGGAGAAGGCTACAAAAGGGGTGTGAAATGACTAAAGGACAAATTGGATCCATAAGAGTCTTGAAAAGAAACTGGAAAACAAGATGCCACAAATGAGCTTGAAAGCAGTGTCCAAAGTAGATAAAGTTATTTTAAGAGTCTTTACAGGCTCTTAAAGAGTCTATAGAGATAACACAATCCAAGTATGAACTATAGAAAACACATGGCAAGGAACATCAGTGGTTATGACTGATGGTGATGGCAAGAAATTTGAAGGGAAACTGATAATCCATGTATGGGATGGCTTGGGTTCAGATAAAGCTAGTCACCATGGTATTAAAAAAATTCAGACTGAGATAAGTTTGAGAAACCACAAGATAAAATATCCACCAAAACTACTTGCAAACTAGCAGTTTTCTGAAGTTCCATGTAGTATGCTATTATTAATTCATGGCTGATCACACACAGCTGCTCTATATTCTTTATTAAGCATCAGTTTGCTTTCGGCCATTTACTTTGTTTTCAACATTTGCATGATATATTTTACAATTCCATGTCCCCGTCATAAGATGTTTCTCAAGAAAAGTAAAAGAGAATTTTTTAAAGAGCGTGATGCAAAGTGCAACAAGAACTACTAGATGCCTCTATGATTTTCCTTCAAAATATACACATACATAAACATTTAACTATAAAAGTGACAAGATTTGAGTTGGTTATTTTAAAATATAAACAAAATTGACAAGCCCCTAACTAGTCTAAGTAAGAAAAGAGGAAAGAACCTTCAAAAAATAAAGCCAGAAATGAAAGAAGAGACGTTAAAATTGATGCCATGTATATAAACAGAATCATAAGAGACTATTATAAACAATCACACACCAACAACCTAGATAACATAGAAGAAATAGACAAGTTCCTAAAAGTGTGCAGCCTACAAAGACTGAATCATTAAGAAACAGAAAATCTAAACAAACCTATAAGTAGTAAGGATATTGAATCAGTAATAAACAGAATCCCATCAAAGAAAAGCCCAGACCTGATGCTTTCACTGAAGAATTCTACCAAACATTTAAAGAAGAATTAGCACTAATGCTTCTCAAACTCTTCAAGCAATTAAACGGGGAAGCACTTTCAAACTCATTTTGTGAGTATATCACCCTGATATTAAACCAGACAAATATATTACAAGAAAAGATAACTATAGATCAATATCTCTACTGAATAGTGATGCAATAATACTCAACAAAATACTGGCAAACCAAATTCAATGGCACATAAAAAGGATGACTACAAGATGATCAGGTGAGACTTATTCCTGGCATGCAAAGATGGTACAACATAAGAAAATCAAGTCAATGTAATACACCATGTTAACAGATTGAAGGACAAAAGCTACCTGATCATCTCAATACATACAGAAAAATAATTCGACAAAATTCAACAGCCTTTCATGATTTAAAAAAAACACTTAACAAACTAGAAATAGAAGAAAATGTTCTCAGTATAACAAAGGGCCACATGTGAAAACTAACCTAATACTCAGTGGTAGAAATGGAAAGCTTTTTCTCTAAGTTTGGAAACAAAGCAAGGTTGCCCACTTTTGCCACTTCTATTCAACATAGTGATGGAAATCCTAGCCAAAGAAATTAAACAAGAAAAAGAAATAAAATGCATTCAAATTGAAAAGCAGGAAGCAAAATTATCTCTGTTTTCAGAAAATATGATGCTACATGTAGAAAGTCCTGAAGACTACACACACACACAAGCATGAAATGTTAGAACTAATAAACAATTCTGCAAGATACAAAAATGAGTTTTGTTTATACAAACTTACAATGAGCAATCCAAAAAAAGTTTTTTAGAAAATCCCATTTAAAATAGCATCATAAATAATAAAATTCTTAGCAATAAACATAACCAAAAAGGTAAAAGGCGTATACCCTGAAAACTACAAAACATTATTGAAAGAAATTTAAAACACACATAAATGGAAAGACATCTCTTGCTATAGTGTGGATGTCTGTACGCCTAAGCTTCATGTTGAAGTTTGATCCCCAATATTGGAGGTGGGGACTAATGGGAAATGTTAGGGTCATGGTGATGTATGCATCATAAATGTCTTGGTGCCATTTTCACAGTAATGAGTGAGTTCTCATGCTATTACTTCCCAGGAGAGCTGTTTGTCAAAAAGAGCCTGACACCTCCCCATCTCACTGTTGCCTCCACTTTTACCATGAGATCTCTGTACACGCTGGCTTTGCTTTGCCATCTGCCATGAGTGGAAGCAGCCTGAAGCCTTCACCAGAAGCCCAGTCTTCCAGTCAACAGAATCATGAGACAAATAAAACTTTCATTTATAAGCTACTCAGCCTTAGATATTCCTTTATAGCAACACTAAACGAACTAAGACATCTGTGTTTATCGATTGGAAGACTTAATATTGTTAAAATGTTTATTCTACCCAAAGCAATCTACAAATTCAATATAATTTCTATCAAAATCTCAATTTTTTTTTACAGAAATAGAAAAAAATTCCAAAATTTACACAAAGGACCCCCCAAAAGTAAAAACACTCTTCAGAAAGAAAAAACAAAGTCGGAAGCCTCACATTTCCTGACTTGAAAGCATATTACAAAGCTGCAATAATCAAAACAATATGATACTGGCATAAGACTGACATATAGACCAATGGAACAGAATAGAGAGCCCAGATATAAACTCATATACATGGTCAAATGATCTTAAACAAGTATACCAAGTCTAAAGGGGAAAGGGTACACTTTTCAACAAATAGTGTTGGGAAAACTGGATATCCACATGCAGATGAATAAAATTGGGTCCTACTTCATAGTATATAACTCAAAAATTAACTCAAAATGTATTAAAGAACCAATAATAAAATCTACAACTCTAAAACTCTTAGAAGAAAATATAGGGGAAAGCTTCAAGACATTGGTTTTGGCAATAATTTTCTGACTATAACATAAAAAGCACAAGAAAGAAATGCAAAAATAGACAGGTAAAGTTGCATCAAACTAAAAAGCTTGTGTACAGCAAAGGAAACCATCTATAAAGTAAAAACACAGCCTATGGAATGGGAGAAAATATTTGCAAACCATATATCTGATAAAACTTTAATATACAGAATATACAAAGAACTACAACTCAACAACAACAACAAACAAAAACTTGATTAGAAGTGATCAAAGAACTTGGATAGACATTTCTCCAAGGATGATTATGCAAATCACCAATGAAGAATATTAGAAGATGCTCAGTCTCACTAATCATCAGGGAAATGTACATGAAAATGACAATGAGATACTACCTAATACCCCTTAGGATGGCCGCTATACAAAAAGCAGAAAATCAGAAGTAGTGGTAAGGATTTAGCAAAATTGGAACTCTTGTGTACTGTTAGTGGGAATATAAAAATGGTGCAGCTGCTATGAAAAACATTACGGAGGTTTCTCAAAAAATTGAAAGTGTAATTACCATATGATAGAGTACTTTATCTTCTTAATATTTATCCAAACAAATTGAAAACAGAATCTCAAATAGATATTAGCACACCTAAGTTCAGGGAAGCATTATTCACAATAGCCAAGAAGTAGAAGCTATGTAAATGTCTGATAATGGATGAATGGATAAAGAAAGTTTGCTCATATATACAGTAAAATGCTATTCAGTCATGCAAAGAAGAAAACCCTGTCATATTACTACAGCATGGATGAACCGCCAGTCTATTAGGATGAGTGAAATAAGGCACTTACAAATAGGTAAACGCTGCATGATTCTACTTATATAAGATATCTAAGTGGTCAAACTCTTAAAAACAGAAACTAGAATGGTAGTTACCAGGACTGGGAGGCAGGGGAAAAAGAGAGTTATTGCTCAGTGGAAATAAGTTACAGCCCTGCAAGATGAAAAAGTTCTAGAGATCTGCTGCAAATCCATGGGTATATAGTTAACACTACTATACTGTATACTTAAAAAATAGTTAACATGGTGCATTTTAAGTTATGTGATTTTTTTTAACACAATACAAAGTAGCTGCAATTTGGAGGCTCCAGCTGGGCATGTTTTGCATAATTGGATCATCTTTATCAAAGATGATAAAGATAATAGATAGTAAATAACACAGGGAGGCCATAAATCAGTAGGAATAGTTGAAAGAGAAATTCTACTTTGCAGCATAATATCAGCTAATAAATGTAGAAAGAATGATAGGGTTTTTTTTAAATGAACTTTTATAACCTCCAATGTAATAATTGATTCAGCAAGCATGCCAAACTGTTGAGTTAAAGGTTGCTGAAGGCAGAATGTTTACATGGACCCAAGGTACTACCCCATAAATTACTTATAATTAGAAAGAAGAGAATGTACTTTTACGATGAAGAGATCTGGCATTCAACAACTTAACCAAGTAACAGTTAGACATCTGGTCACTATGTTATACAATAAAAATTATATAACATCACCTACAATTTTTGCCAAAAATGTGTAACCTTAATCTAATCATGTGGAAACAATAAAGAATGAGACATTCTACATGACAACTAGCCTGAACTCCTCAAAAAGTCAACGATAGAAAAAATTCAGAGGGCAGGAGGCTGCTCTGGGTGAAAAGATACTACAGAGATATAACTGTCAAATGCAAGATATAAATTTTGATTGAATCCTGGAATTCAAAAAATAACCAGCTATGAAATACATTTTTAGGATCGTTGGAGAAATTTGAATATGATATGTGTAGAATTTTATATTACCAAATTGTTGTTAATTTTCTTACGTGTAGGAGAATTTATTCTTAGAAGTTACATGCTAAAATATTTGGGAGTGAGATGTCATGATGTTTGCAGAATAGCATTACTTTCAAATGGCTTAGCAAATAATGTGTGTGCATTGAGAAGGAGAAGCAAATGTTGCACAAGCATAAAAACTAGTGACTCTACATGAAGGGTACAGGTGCTCATTTTTTTTTATTTTCAAAATGAAAACTTGGGGAAAATAATGAAACACAGATTTACAGTACAGTCATTTTGGGGAAATAGAAGAGCAAATTTGTACGTGAGCAAATTTCCCAAATATCCCCTTTATCCCTGCTCATTCACCCAATTTCCACTTCCTATTGCAGTTACCACTTTATCCTACTCATTCTCCCTCTCTCTCTCCTCCTTCTTTCACTGTTTCCAACAAGCACTCACTGTGTGTGTGTGTGTGTGTGTGTGTGTGTGTGTATTTAGGGGTGTCTGTGTGTGCACGCAGACACACACACACACGAGAGACACCCCTAAATACACATTGCAAAATTAATCCAGATTACGCACTGCCCGATAGAAAATGAAAGCTAATTTGTCAAACAGCTACATTATAACATGGCGCTGCATATTTATTTGAAAAGTGTTAGAGTGGCAAGGTGAACAAAATGCTAAATTCGTCTTTAGCAATGAAGATTACAGCACGAATCCACTGGCAAGACAACGTTCCTGACCAGGCACGGTGGCTCATGCCTGTAATCTCAACATTCTGGTAGGCTGCAGTGGGTGGATTGCCTAAGCCCACAAGTTCAAGACTAGTCTGGGTAACACGGTAAAACTCATCTCTACAAAAAAATACAACTTAGCTGTGTGTGATGGCGCATGCCTGTAGTCCCAGCTACTTGGGAGGCTGAGGTAGGGGAATCGCTGGAGCCCAGGAGGTTGAGGCTGCAGTGAGTTTTGATCATGCCACTGCACTCCAGCCTGGGTAACGGTGAGACCCTGTCTCCAAAAAAAAAAAAAAAAAAAAAAAAAAAAAAAAAAAAAGTAAGGTTTCTGCTTTCTCATACACAGCCCTGAACTACTTATAGGCCACTTTAATGGAGAATCTGTGAGAAGTACCTGAAAAGCAGGTGGTGGGAGGATGAGATGCTTAACTTTCAAACACTGCCAAGCCTCTGACCATCTGAACTAGAAAAGGATATAGTTTAAAATTTGCCCCAGTAGCAAAGGAAAGAACTGAATAAAGAACATAAGAGGCCGGGTGCGGTGGCTCAAGCCTGTAATCCCAGCACTTTGGGAGGCCGATTCGGGCGGATCACGAGGTCAGGAGATCGAGACCATCCTGGCTATCACTGTGAAACCCCGTCTCTACTAAAAATACAAAAAAAAAACTAGCCGGGCGAGGTGGCGGGCGCCTGTAGTCCCAGCTACTCGGGAGGCTGAGGCAGGAGAATGGCGTAAACCCAGGAGGCGGAGCTTGCAGTGAGCTGAGATCCGGCCACTGCACTCCAGTCCGGGCGCCAGAGTGAGACTCCGCCTCAAAAAAAAAAAAAAAAAAAAAAAAAAAAGAACATAAGAGACTCAAGGGAATGTCAAATGTGTAAAGTTAAACTCCAGGAAGTACAGACGTTGTATTAGTCACCTCCATGCCAAAAAAATCAGAAATTGCTATATGCTCAGGCAAGTCTCTTTCCCCTTGTAGGCCTTCAATGCTGTCTAGATTGGAAAGGAGAAAAGCAAGCTTGCTGTGGGGCAGAACACAATCATTAGGAAGCAATACGTGATCTAAAGATGCTTGATTAAGAAAAAACTAGACCTTGGACTCAAACCTCTAAAGAGTTTACTATAAGCTTAGCTTGATATACCATTTCCTCCAAAAAATAGTCAATATTGCTAGTGCAGAAAACATGAAGTGTTTTAGACGTTAATTGTTTTTATTGACTTCGAGATACCCATATTTATAGGCATGGCACCCAGAGGGTCACACAGAGAGTTAGTAACTGTTTTCTGCCGGGTGCGGTGGCTCACACCTGTAATCCCAGCACTTTGGGAGGCCGAGGTGGGCGGATCACCTGAGGTCAGGAGTTCTGAGACCAGCCTGACCCGTCTCTACTAAAAGTACAAAAAAATATTAGCTGGGCATGGTGGCGCATGCCTGTAATTACAGCTACTTGGAAGTCTGAGGCAGGAGAATCGCTTGAACCTGGGAGGCAGAGGTTACAGTGAGCCGACATTGGGCCAATGCACTCCAGCGTGGGCAACAAAAGCAAAACTCCGTCTCAAAAAAAAAAAAAAGAAAAGAAAAAGAAACTATTTTCTGTCCCTGTTAACTTTCTTTCACTATGTGTGAGGCAAGGTTAGATTTCTTTTAAAGCTACACATCTAGGGAAAGAATGGGTGATGAATAAAAATTTTCCTTCAATAAGCCCAAATCTGCTGATTTCACGAGCCAAAGCCTTCATGTGAAGTATAAACATTCAAACCTATGGGCGTATCCTTACATCTCTGGTACAAACATTTCTAAAAAGTTATTAAAATGATGCAATGCAAAAGGTATGTCCAAAAGGAGTAAACCCTGGCTGATTTATAGACTATTATTTCCCCACATTTGGAGTGTTTCTGTCATCATGTTTGTCTGTTCATTCTGTTCTGAAGTTGCATCTGTGTGGCTGAAGCAACATATATAGAGCAGGTAATTTGGTTGTGACACCACCAGCATATGGCAGTGGAATAAAGTAGCAATCATTTTAAGCAGATAGAATATAACAGGTATCTCCCATACACACAAAAACGACCACACTAAAACCAGTGAAAATAAGACAGAAAAATAGAACTGTGAAAAATGAATTGATCACCAATTTGCTCTAACTAGAACTCAATGACTGCTAACATACTGATTACTGGAAATTTCTCATTATCGAAAACAAAATGAAATGTTCCCAAGAAAAAAACCTGAGGCTTTTTCTCTGTTAATAATTAGAATTATGATAGACAAAATAACTAGCAAGTGGTTGGTTCTATTCTGCAGAAAGAAAAACTTGATTCTCAAGGTTCCTTCCAATCATATGTTTAATGAAGAGTTTATAAAACAAAATTCTGTGGCGAACTGCAATAATTAGGGTAATGTGTCCACCCAAAATTATTCCAACTCTCCAACTTATTTACAGAAATAATTGAGACAAATTAGTCTTTAAGTAAAAGTCACTGTGCTTTTGAAGATCCAAAAGATGTAATTTTGTAGCATAAAACTCAGCATGCTACTTTGAAGTCATGTTTCTTAAGATGTCTCTAAAGCAGCAATTAGCAAAATGTGTTTGAGGAAATGCAAAAACATTACACATCATCATAAAGGTGTTAAAATTGTCCACATTTTTAAATAATGTACACTTAAAACATATTCATGACATCAAGTGCTTTGTGATCAGCATTTACTACATCAAATGACCATAAAAATGTGAAAGAATGGAGGGTATTGCACTAGAGCTGCATATACAAAGAATGAAACTCTCAAAAGATGTTATAATAAAATCGTATTTTTTCACATATGGGAGGGATTCTGGGTTCTCAGCTGCAGGACTCCTGAGAGACCATGTTTTATGGTGTGTTACAGAGTTCCAGGAGGTGCTTGGCCATAAAACCCTTCTCTGCAGATCCTCTCCAGAGACTGGTGTTCCGAAAGTTCACACTTTGGAAACTTCTTTCCCGGAAAACAGTAGGCTTATAATGGTAGGTGAAATCTTGGATGAGGATAAGATGGTGTATTAGTTTGCTAGGCGGCCATAACAAGGTACTACAAATTGAATGCCTTAAACAATAGAAATGCGTTGGCTTACAATTCCAGAGCCCAGAAGTCTGAGGTCAAGGTGTCAAGGTGTGTGCAGGGCTATGCTTTCTCTGAAGGTGCTAGGGATCTGTCCCAGGCCTCCCTCCTAGGTTCTGAGAGTCTTTTGGTTGATGGCTACACAACTCCAACCTTCCCATGGAGTTCTCTCTACATGCTTTTGTCTCTGTCCACATTTTCCCTTTTTTATAAAAACACCAGTCCTATTGGATTAGGAGCCCATCCTACTCAAATATGACCTCATTTTAACTAATTGCATCTGCAACAATCCTATTTCCAAATGAGGTCATATTCTGAGACACTGAAGGCTAGGACTTCAACACATGAATTTTGAGAGATCACAATTCAACCAGTAACAGATGGGATAACTCCAAGCTGTGTAGAAAAAGCAGTGAGTCTCTCTCAGCTTCGACATGACAGTGTTTGGGTGTGTGAATAAAGTTGGAAGGTGTGTCACAGGTAATGTTCCCAACAATAGCTAGAATACCTAGGTTTGCAAATAATTTAACTGTTTACATTAGAATAGACATAAGGCTATCCCTATGACAATGTTATTTTCACTTGTTTACACTTCTGATATTCTTATTAGAGAGGCAGTGAATGGAAACAGTGTTCACTTATGCATCAAGAATGGCACAAACCTAGCAACCTAGACTCCTGGGGACAGGTTTTGCACAAAATACCACTGGTCATGTATGCATAGTAGGAAAAAGATTAAGCACTGCTAGCAAAGATAAGGCCCAGCTCCTAAGTTTAGAATGCAAAGTTCCCCTAGGTCTAGCCCATTCCTACCTCTTTCCAAGGTTCCATCCCTGACACTCCTTGACTGAAATTTATATTCTACTAATATAAACTGTAGTGCTTCCCACCTACACATGCTGTTTCTCAACTTCATGCCTTTACACATGTGATTTTCCTGCATAAAGTAACCTCCTGTTCCTTCTAAATGACTCCTGCTCATTCATCCATTAAATTCAGTTCAGGGTCATGTCTTCTACAAACACTGCCCAGATGACTTCAACCGATTCTCCACTGGTGTTTTCATAACTTCTTATCTATGCATCTGTTATTGCGCTTACAATAGTCTTTGGAACATTCTGTTTACATCTGCTGTCCTAGAACCGGAGTTGCATGAGGGCAGAGACTATGTCTTATTTGTCTTTCTACCTTCAACTTGTAATAAAAAGCCTAACCAAATAGGTATTAGGTGAACAACATAAAATTAAGCTGAAGGAGAAAAGGATTTCAGACTGATATTGCTAAGTAATAGACATTCATTAAAATCATGCTTTATTCAGCATCTTTATTTTAATGAAATATAGTTGATCCTCATTACATGCTGATCCATTTTTGGGAACAAACCTATTTATTGGAGTTTATTTGTAACCCCAAAGTCATTCATTGCAGGGCTTTCAGTAATCCTTAGGCACGCACCGAGTGTTGAAAAATTTGCCTGTTTTCATGCATGTTCTCAGCCCAGGTCAGACAAGGCAATGCTCTGCCTTCTTGTTTCAGCTCTCATACTGGAAGCAAGTGTCCTTTTTATGGGCTATTTAGTGGCAGTTTTTCACATTTTTGTGGTTTTCACTGGCGACAGTATTGTTTAAAATGGCCCCCATGCATACTGCTGAAGTGCTGTCTGTTCTTGAGTGCGATAAGGTATCTTTCAACAAAAATACATGTAAAGCAAGTGTGCATATCGATTGTTTGATGAAAGTGTTGTGACTGGAAGCTCCCAGTAGCCTAAGCCTACGGTTTTCCTAGGAGCTGTAGTTCAATGTTAGCTAATTCAGTGTTCACAGTGAATTTATATAACAACTACCATGATTAATGAGAATCAATTGTAATGCTATAAAGCCAGTTTCACTCTTCACATCTCTCTCGCCATGAGTAGTTCTACTGCTAACTTATGCTTCAGTTTACCATTTTTAAATCTTGTAATGGTAAACTGTTACACAAAAGAGATGTTACTGGTGTTTTCTGTGAGCCAGCCTTAATATATCCCAATGAACTAGGAGCTGGATTTCCTGGTGCATATTTTGTTACATCTCCAAGTAAAACTAGTTTCTTTCTTTTTCTGACTAACCATAGAATTCTCCAGGCCATATAATTTATCATTTAAAAATATTCATTTCAGCTCTTTTTTATATATATAGACTTTTGCTATGTTTCCATAATTTCAAAACGATTGTAAGTCCCTAGAGAGCTACCATACATTTCATATCAATTTTATATCCTCAATATGGCCTCACTCAGGTCCCATTACATACATAGCATAAGCTCAATAGAAATTTGTTGAAGGGATTAAATTGTTAACTACTCTCCAGAGAAAAATATTAAGTAATTATAACTGGCAAAGACATCAGAATTCTACACAGATGAATACAAGGTTGATAATCTACTCCCCAGGACATCTTTGACTGTAAAACCACAAAACATATATACGTGTTACTACTTTTTGTCCCTGGAACTTTCATCTCATCGTCCCTCTGCCTCTGCCTCAGCACCCACCTGCTCCATTCCTACACTTCCTGACGGCTCCTCCTTGATTTCCTTGCCAGATTCATCCCTCTGCCCTTCTCTTACCTGCACTGACATCCCCCAAGGTTATATGCTTGGCCTGATTCATTTCTCCTTCTAAGCTATTTCCCAAATATCCACACACTGCAGTTGTTCACTCCAAAGCAGGTAATGATCAAGTAGACATCTCCAGCTTTAACCAGTTTTTTTCAAGCCCAGAGATGAACGTCCAATTTTTACTTATTCACACTTAAACTCATTAATATCCCTAAAAATATCACTTCTCTCCAATCTTTATTTTGGAGAAAAGCATTACGATCTAACCCACTCAATTTTGTTTCTTTCCTCTTTTACCTCCTACATCCAAAACATTCCTAAATATTGATCATTCCTTTCTTTTTTTTTTCCTTGACAGTGTCTCGTTCTGTCGCCAGGTTGGAGTGTAGTGGCACAATCACGGCTCACTGCAATGTCTGCCTACCAGGTTCAAGCAATTCTCCTGTCTCAGCCTCCAGAGTAACTAGAACTACAGGGACATGCCACCACACCCAGATATTTTTTGTATTTTTAGTAGAGACGGGGTTTCACCATGTTGGCCAGGATTGTCTCGATCTCTTAACCTCATGACCCGCCTGCCTCAGACTCCCAAAGTGCTGAGATTACAGGCATGAGCCACTGTGCCAGGCCAGTAATTCCTTCTTTATCTGCCTTCTATCTTTTCCTTCTTTCCACTGTTGCTAATGCTGATCTATTTCAAATTCTTAGTATCTTTGCCCGGACTATTACAATATCTCTTCACTCCCCTCCACTTTGATCTGTTCTCCTGGAAGCTGAAGTGTATGGAATATATCAAGAGTTCTTCTCCTGTAGCTCCCAGTTGGGTTTGACCACTGGGAAATGCTGGTAGGAGTTCAAAGGGTAGGAAGACAGGAAATCCAGGTTATTTCATTCTCCAGGCATGTTTGATCCTATTAGGTGGCCTTCTTTACACACCTTTCTCTCCAGATTTTCTCATTTAGAGGTGTGAATGGTGAAGCCCTGCCCCCAGCCCCAGTTTCAAGTCTTAGAGGCTTTATTTCTTTTGATTTTCATCCAATCCGCCCACATCTTTTGCAGAATCCCTTTATTAAACTTTTTTCAGGTTACTTGATTTCAATGTGCCATCTGTTTTTCAACTGATGTACTAACCATTTATTTAGCAAAAGAGGTTAAATTATACCACTCCCTTATCCCAAAATCTTGAAGTTTTTTTTCATTATCTGAGTTCCAAACTTTCTAGCCAGTATTCAAAGTCTTCCATAGTGTCTCCCCATCCTTCCTCTCTCATAACCACACCAGTCCATTTGACTCACCCATGATCACTGAGTCTACCCAAATTCCCTAAAAAGCTATATATTGTTATACACTAGGCCCAGGAGTTCTTTCTATTCTTTCTTTTTCTGGTGAAAGTCTATTTACATTTGAATGCTCTGTTAAAAATACTGTCTTGCCACATGCATGCATATATTTGTCACAGCACTATTCACAATAGCAAAGACATGGAATCAACTTAAATGCCTATCAGTGGTAGACTGGACAAAGGAAATGTAGTACATATATACCATGGAATACTATGTAGCCATAAAAAAGACAAGATCATGTCCTTTGCAGGAGCATGGATGGAGCTGGAGGCCATTATCCTTAGCAAACTAATGTAGGAACAGAGAACCAAATACTGCATGTTCTCACTTATAAGCGGGAGCCAAATGATAAGAACACATGGACACAAAGAGGGGAACAACAGATACTGGGGCCTACCAGGGGTTGGAGGGTAGAAGATGGAAGAGGATCGGGAAAAATAACTAATGAGTACTAGGCTTAATACCTGGGTGACAAAATAATCTGTACAGTAAAGCCCTGTGACACAAGTTTAAGTATGTAATAAACCTGCATATATACCCCTGAACTTAAAAGTTAAAAACATACTGTCTTTCAATGAAGGCTTCTTTGTTGAAATCATCCCCTATTTTTTTGTTCTTCTACGTCTATTGAATCATTAATTAAATTCCAACTGAAGACATTATATTAGTAGTATCTTTCATGTGTTCATATTTTTCTATGTTCACTTTAAAATATTCCTTTTTGACATGTATATTAAATGCACCAAAGATTTAGCTTTCAGTGTATGCTAGTTACCAGCAGAAAATGTGGCCTGAGTTGGGTGCTACACACAACAGTAGTTCTACCATTCATGAAAAAACTGCACTATTCCCAATCATATAGCAACTTCTATGCTATTACACATTATCAAAAAGGATGATATTGAGAGAAAAATACAGATGTCAGAGAAAAATACATATACAGGCTGTATATGTAGTTTTTGGTGAGAGGGAGAAAAAAATCAGAAATAAATATAATTCTCAGAACGACATCTTAATTTCAGTGGAGAGAAAGCAAAGGACATTGGCAAGGATGATAGATGGAGCCAAGGTAGAATAGTCTTCTATGTGTTGATTCATAACCATGTGAACTGGGAAAGAAAGTTGAGAAATTCCCCCAAGAGAACCACGGGATTTCTCCCTGGGGTATTCTGTGCTGAGAATGTGGAATAAATGTTACACCAATTTCTTCTCATACTAACATCAAAATTTCTCTGACTCTGGGTCTACGGTCAACTTTGAGGCACAAAATATCAACAGCTACAAAATATACGAGGACTTGAGGATCTAGTTTCTATCTGAGGCTAGGATTAAACACTCAGGTCAAGAGCAAGTGAAACAAATTTCAATATACTTCTATTTATTTATTTATGATCTATACTCAGTAATGCTTACATTGAAATCTGAGAGGATATATTCAACTCTCAATGATTAAAGCAAAGACTCAAGAGGTGGTTGCAAGTTTGAAGTTATAGATACTGAACTTGAAGAAAAAAAACGGAAGGGAACACAGCAGTCTAAGCCCATCATTCAGGTATTTGGGCTACAAGGTGAAATACAATCAGATACTTTAGAACAATAAAAATATTAACAAAACGTAAGAAAGTAGCATTTCTAGCCACACACACTTGGTGCTTAATTGGGTATCTGGGTTTTTTAGCCACTACAGATAGAGAAAACGCTCAGCACAAAATGAAAGAGGGTGGGACAAAAAGTATTAGCAATGTACTGTTGAACATCAAAGCTCATCTAGAATTTCCCTTGAATCAGGCCTTTTCTTAAAATAAGGCACATGCATCCAAGGCTCTGTGGGATGACAGCATAAAGTCCAGACCAATTCATGGTGGAAGAAAACACACAAGCGAAGAAGGTTGTCCCACATTTTACCAAGCCATGTCGTTGCCATCTCTAATTTTGTGGAACTCTTTCTTGCCTTTCTGTGCATTTCTGTCCCCACAATTTCCGCAGTTTCCAGAACCCACAGCTTTTCCTCACTCCCCACTCAAGCCACTGCTGGCAGAACCCATGATTAGACTAAAACCAAACTCAGATGCTGAAGTTAGAGGCGGCCCATCATGGAAGGAATACGGTCTACTTCCATCTTTCGGTAAACCTTTTAAACTAGAGGGGAAGACTTCTTTAGGAAAGAATAACTAGAACATAAGATGCCCAGGAATCCACGACATTTATTTCCATGTAATGGGAATTGAGTCAAGTGTTATTTGGTACTCATAATTATTTCTGTGAGTCGGATATAAAATCACATTACTCAGAAACCTGGATTCTATCTTTTCCTTGTAAATACATAATTAAAGCTTTAACTTGGAAGAGAAGCCTTTGCTTGTAGAAAGAAATAAAAGTGTATTTTAGTTTGAAATTGTAATCAAATCAGTTTTATGACCATCAGCTGTATTCACTATCAAATATTTATCTTGACAGCTATTTGTATGCTACATTTTAAACTCATACGTGATTGATCTAAACAGTCATCTTGGTTCCTCCAGAATAAGGCTCAGGACACAGCTGACAGAGGAAGAAACACTGCAAGGGGTTGGTGTTTTCATTGGAGTAGAAGTCACTTCCATGTTTAAGTTAAAAGAATATCGACACAAACTATTTTGTTACTTATTTTTCCACTAATCCACAATAGTGGCTTTGTTTTATCAGAAGGGAATTCTTTATTCAAATTTGTGGTCAATTATCGTTTCTTTTAAAATACCATTATTTCGAATTCTGGTTATAAACAAACTAAAAAATATCCTTTTTCTCCTCCAAGGTTAAATATTAAAATAGCATCTCTAGAAGAAAATAAAGTTTCTGTGAGCAGTAGCTTTGTGTTAATTGCCAAAACAAAATTGAATGGTTGACACATAGTATTAAAAGTGGATATAAATACTCTAGTTTCACTATATTATTATATTTGAAAATCAGAGTGGGCAGTTTGAATTTCTTCTGGTAGCTTTAGTTCCTTTGCACATGTATGAGACACTTACACAAAGTACTTCTTACTTTAGTCTAGATCAAATACTCTATTTTTCATGTTGCTTGAACATACAGGAGGAAAGCTTTCCACTGCTTCCATCACTATCCCCTGAGAAATGGGCCACATTGTACAACCACTACATTAAAAATACTAATTGTAGGCTTGGATTAATGGAACTACAAGACAACGCACAATTTAGATAAATGGAATCAAGTTTACTAACCTAAAAGGCAAAAACACAAAGCACTGTCAGGATACAGGGCAGAGAAACAAGTAACACTTTCCAAGAGAGAGGTACAAGCTTCCGAACCCCAAAATCCACACCGAGATTAAACAGATGAGAATAAAGCATCAGAAAGAATAAGACCTTTACTTTGTCTGAAAGTCCAGTTTCCAGGCCTGGACTTCAAGGCCCAGATTCATAAACAGATGTAACATTTTGCAGATGCTGAAATAATTCACCACATAGGTAACAGTAAATGGGAAACCACTTCTTCTGGTCTTAGAAACCTCATAATATCTGAATTTTGCAATAAAGGTGTAACTGCATAGGGTGGCCCAGCATGCTTAGGCATGAACACAGTTCTCATTGATGAGTCTCACCTCTCCAGACTAACCCAGATTGGCCAGGGTATATTGGTCAGTGCCACGCAACAAGGAGAAAAGTCAGTTACTCAGTTACTCTCTGAGAGTCGTGCTAGTTGAAGAGAAAAATGAGCAAGAAAGGAACAATGCCACATTTCACATTGAGAAGAAAAGAAAGTAGAAAAGGAAAACTGTTTCTTTGGATCTTACACACTACACACACGTCCCTCTTTCATTTATCTTAATAAATTTTGAACACTTGTTTCATGCCTTGTACTGTTCTAGGGGCTGAGCAAAGAATTGTGTGCAAAAAGGAACATTGCTCAAATCAAGTTGACATCCTACTGGGGTTATCTTCTGTGTTACCTCAAGGTTATTGGAGGTAGGGGGAAAAAACTATTTACTAGACAGACTTTCGGGAAAGCTGTCAAAGCGATAAGGAGTGAACATATGGGAGATGAGAGAATGTTCAGGTACAAAATTTTAGTGTTTCCCATGGGCCCATTTGTTAACTTGTACTGAAAGTTTTAGAAACTTCAAAATAGAAATAACTCATAATATACAGAAAGTCATGGCGGGCAGGGAGACATTAGCAGGAAATTACTTAAAGCCAGAGACTATCAAATTTCTTTCTGTAGGAGGATAACCATTCTTAAAATTATTGTTAGCTAATTATGATCTTCTTGCAGACTCCTCAGTGTCTCTCTTGAATGTAGTCAGAGGTGATGAATAATGTGTGTGACTGAAGTCGTGGTGCTAGAAGCAACAAGGAGTAAATTGTGGAAAGCTTCTTCTCTCTAAAGCATTCAAATTTACTGTTTACGAATACGGTGCAGGTTAAATTTGGCCCAAGGGCTACCAAATTACAGCCTCTACCACAGTACTATGAAAATCTATGCTTTTTAAATGATAAAAATAGTAATAATCATTATTGTCATTTTTTATCAGAGAGTATTATTAGTGCACCTCTCTTATTTTTTGCCATCCAGAATCCAGTTACCCTTAACTTTCATGATTATAACCTATTTTTTCCTGAGTGGATGGCAACCAATGCATCCCTTAATTTCTAACCACATACTTTGAGTAAGTCTCCATCCCAGGAAGAGATGGAGCATTTGGGCCTAAGCCAAGAAAAGCATTATAATTACCTCAGAAGGGGTGATTGGTTTTGTAAGGACATGACCCAATTAGACCTAATGAGATGCAGTCAACTCTTATAAGCCTGTTATTTGTGGAAAATAGATTTTGATTTTTATGTTTGATGTGAAAATGGGGCATTGTAAGGTCTAAAGCTATTCCCATCATCCTAGGACTGTGAAGGTAGAGCCTGTATGAATAAACATCACTGGAGTTTACAGATTTGGGTTTCCATGGCAATTTAATATCTCTGTGGCACAATTTCCTACTCTAAAGTCAAGGGGGATGGTCTAGATCAGTGACTCTTAAAGTTTTCTACCTACAGAGAAAAATAAATACTTACTCTCAAGGGGTGATGCAGTATAACTCCAAACAGCCTGTCATCAGTGGAAATTTGATTCAATTTTATGTTCTGTTTTAAATATAGGCACTTCAAAATTTTCATAATGTTTATCTCAATATAAACATAATTCTCCATGAAGAACTGATGTTCCAGGAAGATGGGCGATGGCTGTGTTTCTTCTGGAGCTTCCTCTAGCCCCTGGCCCATCACTCTTGTCTTGAGGGCATCGAGAAACACGGGGGGCACATCTGCTAAATAAATGCCCACCATTAAAAGTCTGTTAAATTGCTTTTTTGAACACTTGACCTTAAAGATGCCCTACAAACTATTTACATGTAAAAGAGTGATATCATTGAGCTTTCCTATAATTCAAATTAATAAAACATTAACAAATAATTATTTCTTCAGAATTCAAATGGGTCCTCTTTTTCTCTTTTTCTACTTCTCCCTATCACTACTATTCTGCTCCTTTGCCGTTTTCTTTTTTTTTCGTTTTTGTTTTTTGTCCCGTTTTGGATAAAAATTATAAATTAAAATGATAATATGAATTTGAAGATTGCTACTCAGCTAGCATAAACAAGCAACCCTGTCTCTCCTTATCCAACATACTAATATATGTATTGTTTTCTTAAATGCAAATGCCTTAGACTTTTGCAAGTTAACAGACTGTTTCACCCTCCTCATTCCCACCAAAGGAAGCTAAACAAACAAGGGAGGGTGGATGAGAACAAAACAAGTTTTTACTTCCAGGAGGGCTTTATTTGAAAGCGTCCAGCTCTGAGGATGCAGTATGAGTCCAAAAACCCTCCAAAAACCTGAGGACATTCTGCTAATGTGGGGAGTAATTGTGGAAACAACATGTTACAGAGACATTGAAAACTAATCCTGGATTTTCCAGTGTAATGGACATTTGCTGGAACATTCAACTCTTCCCAGGCAGAAGTCAGAATGTTTATAGCTTTCAGCCTCACTGTTTGTAAATGGAAAGCTGAGCTCAGAATTCATAATAACTGATTAAGCTGCTGTTTTTACCCAACCTTAGCAGGGGAAAAAGTAGTGGGTTCTCATACTGAACCATAAACACATGTTATGTTATGTGTAATAAATTCCCTAACATTGTACTTTTTTGAAGGGGAGAATGAGGGATATAATAGAACATTTTTAACTAAAAGCTAAAAGAGACTGTCTAGTTGGCATATCAAGTTAGAAATGAAAAGAAATCCATTTAAGTACTGTAGCATATGTATTTCATGGGCTAGCATCATAGAATACTGAAGTTGGAAGAGCTGCGGAAGTACCTAATCCAAAATTCTTTCTTTACAAAAGACAAAACTGAAAACCAATGAAGCGAAATGATTTAAAGTCACATAGATAGTTAGTGTCAACACAGATAATAGGCTCAATTCTCCTGATTTCTAATGCAGCAGACACTGACGGTAACTACTGATTAGTGCCACATATCATACAGGTCATGTCACAGCATTCTGAAACATGTAAGTTCTTTTTCTCACTGTCTTGATGACTTTAGACCTAGGTATGTAGCCTTTATCATCATGTGGGACTTTGTTTATGGGAATGGCCTTGCCCCACCTCCTCATGGCCCAAGAATGAATGCCTTTGGCTAAGTAAGAAAGCTCAGATCTGTGAGTAGGTCTGATTTTGATGAGTCAAGAAGAAAACTATTGATTATGAGCTAGGAATAAAAACGGTGGGTCAAAATATAATAACCACATTTTCTAGTTTCTTATATTTGATGCTTTGACATCTTGGAGACTTGCAGACTCTGAAGAGACTGACCCTAGTTAATTCTTAGAGATAGGATAAGACTGGCTTATGAGTGTACCTTTCATATGCCAAATAACCAATCCAGAGCCCACATCTCAACCACCTTCTTTATTAGCCCTTTACACTGAGGACCACTGTCTGTCCACCTGTCCTAATCACTCAAGACCCAGATACCAGACAACTAGGGACAGCCCGTAGATCCCATAGCGCACTGAAATTACTCGAACTCATCAATGGCAAACCTGTTTGCCCTTCCTTGCCAGTCACTTCCTATGGAAACCATAATAAAGACTTTTGTCCACATTTTCCCTTCACTCCCTCTGCCTTCTGATGCCAGTGCTTCCCCGGGGTGGCCGGGTGTGGCGTGGTGTACCCCTTCCTCCTGAACTGTGAATAACAAACTATCTTTTCAATGGCAACCATCTCCCAACCTGGTCACCTGCATAATAATAACAAAACCTACATTTTGAAACACGGAGGTCAAAAGCCAAGAAAATTAAAGGTGCCACAATCAGAGATAGGTTTGAAGCAAGCAAGAAGAAACAAGAGATAAGTCACAAGGAGGGATAATGTGGCAAATGTCTGGCTCAGAAGGAACTCACGCAAACCCAGAATACTGATGGGCGTATGCCTTTGGTGCCCTCTTGCTGATATGGGAGGGTTGCCTTAAAGTGTTAAAGTGACACATCAACAAGTTCCTCCTGAACACATGCTTAATAAGTGGCATGTGAGCACTTGAACATTCCTAGACACAGACTCACTATGCAGCGTTCCCATGACCGGCGCCCTAGTTCCAGTCCACAGCAGAAAGCTGAAACAGCCTCTTAGTCATCTCTGCTTTTTTTTTCCCACCCTTATTTAATTCATCTATTCTATCCCTTCTAAGTTACAGCTTGAATGTTCATAAGAATCTTCCATAGTTCCTCATATCTTCCTCATTTAAATTGAAGCCTCGCCATTACATTCAGAACTTTCCAAACGGTGTCTCCAGCCTGTCCCCTAGTCCTGACTTCCACACTTCTGCTACATTCCCTACAATCTGGCAAAATTAAAGTATTCACTGTCCATAGCACATTTTTCCCATGCAGTGAACCACTTCATTACAAGAAGAACCATAAAATGTATTTTACAATACTGATTTTGGACATAAACATATCTGGATTTGAATTCTTGGCCACAAACTGTGGTGTGATCTTGGCACTCTCAGTCCTTTTTTTGCTCATGATAAATAGATTTCATAATATATATGTTACAGGATGATTAAAGAGGTTAAATGAGATAATACATGTAAAGACGTCAGCACAATTTTGGTGTGAATTAACACTAGTTAACAGAGGCTATTTTATCGTTGCTCACCTCAAGCGTTTTAGAGTTTTCAAAGTATGTCAGATACATAATGACATTTGCTACTCATGAAGTTCTAACATGTATTATAACTGGTGCCATTTTTCAGATGAAAAACCTCAGACTCAAGAGAAGTGACTTGCTCCATGTCATATAATCAGGTAAGAACTACAAAAGTTCCCCCCCTTTTTTTTTTCCTCTGAGACGGAGTTTTGCTCTTATTGCCCACGCTGGAGTGCAATGGCATGATCTCGGCTCATGGCAACCTTTGCCTCCCAGGTTGGTTCAAGCAATTCTCCTGCTTCAGCCTCCCAAGTAGCTGGGATTACAGGTATGCACCACCACACCCGGCTAAATTTGTATTTTTAGTATAGATGGTGGTATCATCATGTTGGCTAGGCTGGTCACAAACTCTTGACCTCAGGTGATCCACCAGCCTCGGTCTCCCAAAGTGATGGGATTACAGGTGTGAGCCACTGTGCCTGGCCTAAAACAGTTCTTCACTGCTTCTTACTTTCATTCTTTTCTTCTCTACATTGCAGATGACATGATGCCATATAAAGTCATTTAATGAAACAAATGGAAGTAGTCATGTTTTATTCTCACAGTACCTAAGAATTAAGAAGAAATTTTTTTAAAAAACTTAGTTTACTGATTATTTGCATGTGCCTAACACTGCTTTGAGTTTTATATAAATTTTTATGATTTAAACATAACAACACATCTGCAAGTTATATATTATTACAACATTTTCAGGTGAGAAAATGAAAACTTAGAGATTAACTTGTTCATATCGCACAGGTAGCAACTGACAACACTGTACTCATCTAAGGCAAAAGCTGACATACTTATACACTAGATTAAGTTGCAATTCAAATTAGGCATGTGATTAATTTCTATTGAATCAAATTTTAAATAACATATGGAAAATAAAACTGCCTTGCTCTGTGGTAAAGGGAAAAATGAGATTTTCTGGAAAACTGATTTGTGTGTGTTTGTGTCTGTGTGTGTGTGAGTAAAACAGATAAATAGATGATAGATGATAGATAGATAGATAGATAGATAGATAGATAGATAGATA
>NC_045455.1:79552627-79748810 GCF_002776525.5 Piliocolobus tephrosceles
GCTCACTGCAACATCTGCTTCCTGGGTTCAAGTGATTCTCGTGCCTCAGTCTCCCCAGTAGCTGGGAGTAGAGGCACCCACCACCATGTCCGGCTAATTTTTGTATTTTAGTAGAGATGGGGTTTCACCATGTTGCCCAGGGTGGTCTTAAACTCCTGAGCTCAGGAAATATGCCTGCCTCCACCTTCCAAAGTGCTGGGATTAGTACAGGCATAAGCCACTGTGCCCCACAAGCTCAGAGAATTTAAAGGCTTGTCCGAGCTCACCCAACCACTTAGAAGCAGGGCTAGAATTCAAATCTACATCTCTCCATCTCTAAATTGTATGTTCATTCCATTCCTTCTCTCTGGGGAGGCTGTATTTGTTGAGGAGGAATGTATTTGAGACTTGTAGTCACTAATGTTCATGAAATGTTTCTGATGTCCCTTCTTGTAGGACTGTCGTAGGATTGCATGTTCCCAGTCCCTCTGAATTTAGGGTGACTGTATGACTTGTCTTGACCAATGAAATGTATGAAAGTTGACATGTCCCTTCTGGATAGAAAATGTAAGACCTAGTGTGAGATTTGCCACACCCCTTCCCTCTGCTGCAGTTATTGTATAATGGTGTAAGTACCTGCCAGTGTCTATCAGTCTGCATCCTTGAGTGACCACAGTTGAGTATCTTCAACCCCTTGCTGGCCCCATCGACACTTATGTCAACATGAATCAACTTTTATTGTTTTAAGCCACGGAGATTTGGGGCTTGTTTGTTACTGTAGCATCATTCTCCTTCTACTAACTAACATAAGGTCTCACTATACTTTGATGGCTGAGTTTATTATGGGTCTCTACGAATTTGACCATAAATAAGTCAACGTATGAATAACTGAGTGTTGTATGAATTGTGTATGTAATATATTAAAACTATCTTTTGGCACTGGTGAGAAAGAAGGTTTTAAAGGCTGTTTTGGTTAGCTTTGAATTTCACAGAAGCATTAGGTTTAAGGGCATGAAATTTAGCTACTGGTAGAGCCAAAGACATGTTCCTTAACAAGCTCGAATATGATGAGCTGCTACTGTATAAGGATAATCCTGACCAGCTATCACTTAAACAGGCCAAATGGTTTCCAGTGGGAACCGGTGAGCAGCAATAAGGATATTAAGACTAACTCATGGCTTCTAGTGGAAAAAACAACTCATTGTGCAAGGGTCAGTGGTATTGCCTTTGGTTAAGAAAAACTAACTACTTGGGAGGTTGAGGCAGGAGAATCACTTGAACCCAGGAGGCAGAGGTTGCAGTGAGCCAAGATTGTGCCATTGCACTGCAGCCCGGGTGACAGTGCAAGACTCCATCTCAAAAATAAATAAATAAATAAAATAAGAAAAAGAAAAACTATATTATTTGCTGCATTCAATCATACATTGCACAAATACTTCTTAACAATGTACAGGAAGGGATAGAATATTATCATTATGTGCATAAGTCTAATGCATCTATAATTTGTATAGTTGCCAGCTACAGTGAGAAAGCTAAGACTTCTCTTATACGATCTGTCCCTTGTGATCTGGCCACAGGCTACTTTTCCAGTCTCATTTTTACCATTGTACCTAAGATTCATGTTCCAGCTATAACATACTGTTTTTAATTCCCCAATTAAAAAATACTTGTGTTTAATCCTTATATGTGTACATATCATCTCCCTAACTTGAACCCAAATCCAATTTATTCACTGCAGGTCTCTACTCAAGCCATCCGTTCTCTGTCTCATCTGTTTATTATTCACCTAATAGAAATCCCTACCTACTTTCTCTATGCAAATTTCTGGCTCCTTCCGCTGCATTCTCAGCATACTTTCTGTACCTTTCTACGCTAGCATTTCTCACATTTTATTATACTTATGGTATTTATTCACCTATCTGCTTTAACAGACTGGGAAGTCCTAGAATAAAGAAATAACAATTCACTTATCTTATATCCACACACCAGTACAGAATGTGGCATAAAGATGATCAATCAGCATTTGTTAGATGGCTGCATGAATGAAAGAATAAGGGAATAAAGAAACTTGCAGCTTCTTGGAGCGATAGCTCATGTTTATTCTGTCTTTAAAAGCAAAAGAATATTTATTTAACAAATGAATAAATGATCTTATATAAAATCATAAAGATTACTCAAAGGGGGTAAGCATCAACAGTAAAGAATAATGATGATGAACCCTCTCTAAATTTTAGAAATGCTTCAGTTATGGCAATAAAATCAATAATTTCTGGTTCCAGGGGAAACTCTGCCCATACTTTAAAAAATAAACCAATTAACCAACAATGTCTAAGAAAGCATAGATTTCATTTGGTCAAATGTTCACCAGGATAATCGAGGAAAGGATGGAGGAGTGTGCTGGAAATATTGAAATACATTCTTGTGAACAAGCTGGAAGATTGTAACAAATGTATTCTGAAGGGCACAATAAAAGTCAAGAGAGTTTACCATAGTGAGACGATGAAGCTCTGGCTGAATATGAACCAGAATGCATTTTTAAAAGAATTCCTTAAATTAAACTCCATGATAATTCCATCCTTTGAAAATGACAAGTCTTTCATCATCACGACCTATGACACTGTGCTCATCTGTGGAAATAAAAAGGGTCAAGGAAAATACCCACTTCATGATCATTGTAGGGGAAGCTTATAATTCACTACATTCAGGAATATCACATACCGTAGGATTGTTAGCTATTCCACCTCAGTGCTAAACCAAACCAAACCAAAATGCAACAAAAATGCTCGAAAAATTCAATAGCAAATCAGCACAGAAAACAAAAATGTTTACATTTTTATAAAATTTTTCAATTTGACTACAAAGTACTACTTTGGAGATCTGGGCTACTCAAAGCAGCCACCTGGCTCCCTCAGTGACTTGTTGGTTACAGGTCCCTGTGAGATGAGAAACTTGGAATAAATACAGTGCTTCCTTCATCAAGAAAGTCTTGCTACAAAAGAAGAAAGAGAAAGAAAAGAAATAGTTAAACTAAAAAGTATGCCTAGTGCCTTATTTGATTTATATTCTGGCACGAATTCTGTCTCTCATGACGAATAAGTAATAATTCAAATGGGTGCTGGTGCATAGACTGTGCTTCAAGTAGTACTCGACGCAGATCATAGCCATGGTGATGTGAGCAGCAATCTCCTTACCAGCACTATGCCAGGGAACGAATCCAAAAACCTCAGCTTCTTAGGAAAATAATAAGAGGAATGAAAACAGATGAGCACAAGAGAAGCAAATATTCTCTTTTTTCATTAATCATACAAACTAACTGCAAATATGTATCAGATACCTAATTTATTCTTTTGTTTTCCTTTGTAGTCCCTCTCAATCTTAACTTTCCCCTGTTAAAAAACAGGAGAATTGCTTGAACCCGGGAGGTGGAGGTTGTAGAGAGCAGAGATTGCGCCACTGCACTCCAGCCTGACAACAGAGAGAGACTCCGTCCAAAACCAGAAACAACAAAACAATAACAACAACAACAAAACAAAACAAAACAAAAAATGAGTAAAACCATCAAAAACCAAAACCACACAAGCAGCAATAACAACAACAACAACAAATTTTCACAGAATCAGAGAGCTACAAGTCTTTAGCACTCAGGAAAATGACGCCCCCAAAAGTTAAGTGAAGTTTGAAGGTCATTGTTTATATGTCACTTCTTTTTGAAAAAGGATATATAGTAGGAACTCCAGCTAGTGACAGAGACCACAAATTGAGGGTCCAGCGCCCACTCTCCAACCCTAAATCCACTCTGTACTCAGAACTGAGCTGAGTGGCTAACAAGAGGAAGGCAGACAAAAAAGACGTTGATTTTTTTTAAACCAGAGGCTTTTCATCATATGAATCAAAATATGTGCCAAGCAGGGAGTTCAGTGGAAAAATGTAAGACCAAAACCGACAGGGATAATAAGGCGACACTTGAACAGACTTGGAAGGATCTTGGAAGCTCATTCCATTCAACTGGACCCATTTTGTTGGCAAGAAGTCTTTCTGAAGGTCTGAGACTAGCATCCAAGCTCACCAAGGACTTTCCCATGAGTAGTTGTTAGAACGACAGCTTTGCCTTGAGGGGAGAGGGGAATGGCAGAGGGTAGAGATTGAGTATCCCTTATCCAAAATGCTCTGGACCAGTAGTGTTTCTGATTTTGATTTTTTTTTTTTTTTGGATTTTGGAATATTTGAATATACATGAGATATCTTGGGGATGGGACCCAAGTCTAAACATAAAATTCATTCATGTTTCATATACACATAGCCTGAAGGTAATTTTATACAATATGTTTAATTTTTTTTTTTTGCATGAAGCAAAGTTGTGTGCATTGAACCATCAGAAAGCAAAAATGTCACTATCTTAGCCACCCATGGGGACAATTTGTGGTTATTTGGTATCACCATAATTCCTGACTGAATTTATATGCTACTCATAGCAATTATTTTCTTACACTTATTCACACATAAATACGAAACACTAAAATATATGACATCATTAATACACAGAAAAAAATGTGTTCAAGGGTAACTAAGCAGGCCAGGTGCAGTGGCTCACACCTGTAATCCCAGCACTTTGGGAGGCTGAGGCGGGTGGATCACTTAAAGTCAGGAGTTCAAGACCAGACTGGCCAATGTGGTGAAACCCCATCTCTACTAAAAATACAAAAATTATCTAGGTGTGGTGGCAGGCACCTGTGATCCCAGCTACTCAGGAGGCTGAGACAGGAGAATTGCTTGAACCCGGGAGACGTGTTGCAGTGAGCCGAGATCGTGCCACTGCACTGTTCAGCCTGGGTGATAGAGCAAGACTCTATCTCAAAGCAAACAAACAAACAGCAAACAAACAAAAACATTGACTAAGCAGTACAGTTGCATCTCAAGAATCAGCTGTTCAACAGCACCCACAACAAACAGCAGGCTTCCAGTCTCAACCTGCCATGCTGCCTTTTGATGAAAAGGGTACTGTGCACTGTGGCATCATGCCAATGCTCAAAAGTTTAAGATTTGGGGACACTTCAGACTTTCAATTTTTGGATTAGGGATGCTCAACATGCATTAGTACATTTTTTTTTTTTTTTTTGAGTCTGGTACCATTTATATGGGTGTGTCAAATTAAGCACATAAATTATGTGTTTATGATTTGTCTTTATGATCTGTGTAGTTTTCTATATGAATGTTAACTTCTAATAAATTTTTTTTTAAGGAAAAGAGTATTATGTGCCAGGCATAGGGAAGAACGGGTCATAGTGAGGAAGGTCTACTGCTTGTTGCATGAACTATTTGAGTCCTTCTCTTTCCACACAAACTAGGTAGCATTATAGGATAACAGTGTAAATGATACATTTTAAGAATTTATCCAATGGAGCAAAAATCAGAGAAGTTTAAAAGTACACGCACAAAGATGTATTCTGTCATGCACAAAGATGTATTCTGCAGCTAAACATTGAAGCTACTAAAATGTCCATGAGTCAAGGATTAGTTAAAGAAATGACAGAAGAGTCACAGAGTGGAGTCTCTTGATCCTATTATATTAAAAAGGACTATATATGTATATATATATATATATATATATATATATATAAATTTAATTTAATTTTAAGTTCCAGGATACATGTGCAGGACATGTAGGTTTGTTACATAAGTAAACACGTGCTATGGTGGTTTGTTGCGCCTATCATCCCATCACGTAGGTATTAAGCCCAGCATGCATTAGCTACTTTTCCCTGATGCTCTCCCTCCCACCACCCCACCCCGAAGGGCTCCAGTGTGTGTTGTTCCCCTCCCTGTGAAAAAGGACCGTATTTTCTAACATGAAAAGATGCTGAACATCTATGACTAAGTCAAGAAAGTAACCTTCAGAATAGTGTATAGTATGATTCCATTTTTGTAAAACAACAAGTACTACTGCTACTACTATTATACACACATATTTTAGATGCTAAAACAGCAAAACAAAACAAGAGGTTATATATCGAGCTGTTAACATATGTTTTTGTTAGAGGGTACTACTATTATGGGGCATGTTAACATTCTATTTTGTGCATTTCTGTATTTATATTTTGACAAAAAGAATGTGTATTAACATCAGAAAAAATAATAAAGGTATTCTCATTAAGAAATAGAAATAAAATTTGATTATAGCATATGCCATGAAAATACTGCTGGTTTTTAAGCCCAGGACTTGTTTTTTCTCTTCCCCCTCCTCCTTCTCCTCTCTTTTTCTGTACTGTCTATACTTAACACAAACCTTTGAAATAGTTCATTTCTACCATTTTTTTTCAAAGTTTGACTCTCAGGCTGATGCCAGAAAGTCAGTCTTCCTAATAGGGCTTAAATGTACTTTGAGGAAGCATCGCATTTTACAGGATGTTGTCGATGTTCTACTTAAGAAATGAGAATAGTATATCCTTCTTCATACTTAGAGATATGTTAAAGTGTGTACGACTGACGGCTCAGATATCTTTATCTTTTTTTTTTTTTTCAAAAAAAATGTTCCAAACTTAGTAAAGGCTAAATAATGACTATTTCCTATATTCATAAGGAACTCTTGAAGGATGCATTTAATGTCATGAGACTGAGTATGAAGACATTTTATCCTAGGGACACATCTGCCACAAATCAGAATCAGAACAGAAGGGACCACAGAATTTGGCCCAGTAGACTGTTGCCCGGCCCCTGAAATGACCAGTGAATGCACAGATGGACTTCCTGAATTCTAAATCAAAGGTTGGGCCACGTATGCATACCAAAGCCTTCTTCATCTAAGTCTTTGGCTTGAATCCTCTAGGCACATATGTTGGCTAAAAGAAATCCTGCCAACTTGTGGGCTTAAAGCTTGACCTTCTTCCTTGTTGGGTTCCCTATTCCATTAATTAACTTAAAGGCTTTATTATTATTATTATTATTTTTAGCTCTCATTATAAACAATCATGAAAGTCTATAAAAATTAGGCCTATAATACTTTGTATTAATATACTGATATAATATAATAGGCTCCACAAGTAGATATTTGAAGAAAACAACATTCTCTGCAGCACTACTTTTTGACTTTTAGTTTCATTTGACAAATATTTACTGAATGGCTTATGGGTACCAGGAGCCAGGTAAGTGGGACCTACATAGTGCCTGGCATCCAGGGCCATTCAGAAATGTATTTTTTCAGATTCTTAAATTACTACTTAAAAAACTCAGATGAACGAAACATAAACATTCAGCCATAATTTTATTTTTCACTTCTTCATTATAAACTAATTAAGTATAAAAATTCTCATACAAACTCTACAAACTTTAAACAAAAAAGGAGCCCCCCAAAATGTTGTAATATAAGTACAGGGAGAAGAGTAAGCCAGAGAAGAACGATCATCAAATGAGCTCAGACTTGATCTAGCATAGAGGCTGAATCAGAATTTTGCCTGTGATGAGTTAGTCTTTCTTTTTGATAATGAATGTATAACTCCAAGTTTGCTTAAAGGTTAGTATGGTTGGTTATTCTTACAAATCAGCTCTGTCATTCTTAATCTGCTCTCACTAAACAAGAACAAGAAAAAAGAAAAAGAAACCCAGGAAACCTGCAAATAAACTCGTGGATTTGATGCCACATGCAATCACACGGTTATTTCTCTCTTAACTCCTGATGCTCTTGTCCACATCGTAGACATCTAGTAAAATCTGTTGAACTGAACGAACCAACAGCAAGGGAGAATGGACTCGATCTTACCTTACAACAGGTTTCTTTAGGTTTCTTTAATGAGAACAATCAATGTGTGTGTTCAGCTCTTCAAAACACTTTGCCTTATATAGAGGAATCAAAAATAATAAGCCCCTCAAAGCCAAAACGCGAAAATGGAATATCCCACCCACGTGCTGGATCTCAGTATTTCCAGATTACTTCCGAGGTTGGCAGATGCTTCGGCGGCCCTATGATGTCCAGCATTTGAAGGTGACTAGGGCATGGGCTGAGGGAGGCTCTGAGACCAGGCAGCCTCACTCACAAGCCCTCCAAAAGGCAATTTGCATTACAGATCAGCTAAAAACGGTGTTCTGTGTGTGGTGGTGGCGGGGGAAAAGACACCACTCTACTTAGTAGAATGAAGAGAATTTAGTTACAAAAAGATATTTAAGAACCTCTATGGGCACGATCACAAATAAGCTGAGACACCCAGACTAGTTGTATAATTCAGCAATTAAATATCGCTTTTTATTTTCAGAGGGTGCATGGGGCTCTGCAAGACTGCATTAAGAGGCAAACCCTTTAAAAAAAGATTGTTACTTGTGCCTCTTTTCCTGTTGACAGGCTGTTGTCTGAACAATGAATCCTGGAAGCACCTAGGAGAAGGCACCTAGGAGAAAGGTCTTAGGGAGTAGTCCCGCGGGTCTGCCCCAGGACAGTAACGCTATCAGTTTCCCCGCCCTTTGCACCTGTAGTGTAGACTGTACCAGATGCGATGGCTCTGAGACGTCCTCTAGCCATCGGAGCCCATCATCTGCCACAAAGAATCACCGAAGTACTTACTTTAGCACAACATTTTCCGAAGGAAAATTAACAGGGAGAGGAAATGAAGAACATTAACAAACAGACCCCGTCTCCAGAGTCTGAGATCAAACCCGAGTCCGATGGAGCCCGGGCATCTGGTGGAGGAAAGCGGGCAGGCATAGATATGTCTGTGAATGAATCCCTCTGCTCCCTGGGGGAGGGCACATTCCATATACCTTTCCTAAATCAGAATTGAAGCAATTTGCCCATCATTCCTCACACCTCGACAGGGAAAGGCAGGATTCCAGTGTCTCATCAGACCCAGGAAAAGGGGAAGGGTCGCTGGCGCAGTTACCTACTGGGTTTCCGGGAGCTAGGGAAAACACCCCTGGGAAACGCAAGTGTTCAGCGCCACATAAAACTTCCCCGGATTTAGGGCCACCCGAAGACGGGCGAAAAGACTCTCCGGCGCCTTAAGGTGCAAAGCCAGCTGTCAGTGTGCGCATGGCGAGTCCCCATTCCCGGGAAGGGACGCAAATGACCCTAGAAAATCAGACAGGAGCAAAACAAACCCAAGAATGACACTCCACACACCACAAAGGCAAAAGCAAACAAAATGCACCTAGACACACACTCTGCAAAGTGCAGAACTGTCGACACTTGCATGGAGGAATCCACCTTGCAGAGCGAGGGTAGACCTTCCCGGCTCCCCGTGTCTGGGACCGAGGCAGGTCACGCTGGGGCCAAGGACATTGCTCTCAGGGCCCCTCGCAGCTCCTACTGCAGCCCGTGGAGTCACCCCGAGACTCGGAGAGCCGGGCTGCGATTGCTTCTCGGGACAGTAAAGACACCGCGAAAGGGATAGATTTGAGGGTGTTCCACAGAAAGGAACCAGATCTCCGGGAGCCCAGATCTCGGGGAGTCTGGGAGGCAGCTCGCCTCCAGGACCCGAGGCCGCCCCAGGCAAGGAGTCGGGGCGCCGTCTGCGTAGGGCAAGTTCACCCTGCGAGTCTCCCTCACTGACCTGCAAGTCAGGACACGCGACTTCCCGGCCGGTCTCCTGCGCTCGCGGTGGGGCTGTGCTCCCGTCTGGACGATCCGCGCCCGCGAAGCCGTCCTCGGAAATGTCGGGCGCAGCGGCGCGGCGCGCAGTCTGGGCGCACGGCGGACAGCGGGCGCAGCGGGAGTGGACCGTGGCCGCCTGCTCTGCACAGCCCGCGCGTCGTCCCTCCGCCCCTACCGGCCGCACAACCAATGGCCGCGAGCGGGGCCCACTCCTCACCGCCCCCAAGTCTCGGCTCTGGCGGGCGCTTGGGTCCAGCTCGGGCGAGGGAGGAGCTTGCGCCACCGTTGGAAAATCCCGGAGGACTAGGAGGCGTTGTGCAGGGAGCCCCATCTGGGGAAGGCAGGTGTAGTGGGTGAACTTTTGTGTGTATGTGTGTGTGTGGCGGGGGGGGGGGGGGGGGGGGGGGGGGTTTTTTTTTTTTGGGGGGGGGGGGCGTTGTTGTTTTTTTTTAGGGCTCAGGGGCCTGTCTCTGCAGATGAAAGCATCCACTTCTTGCCAACTTTCTCCTCCTCTGACATCTTTTATGAGTTCCTCGCAGCCCCCACCCAAAACAACTACTCTGGGTGCATCATCGCAAGCCCAGCTGTGACTGAACTGCGTGGGGCATGGCCTCATCCCGTGATGAGCTTCACCACAGACAGCCCTCGCTCAGCCTTCGCCGCGTGCCCCTCTCAATCCTATACCAAATCACCAAATGAGTCGAATAGGATTGGCATTTCTGTCATTGCCAGGGAGACAGGCAGTCGTGAGTCCCTACTAGGGAACTGGAGTGTCATATATCATAATAGAACTCCGGAAAAGGACGCTTTAACTGATACGACCAACTTCAGTTACCAGTCAGTGCTGCTACCTTGACCAGAAGACTCTCTCTCTGTATTCCTGTTTTTCAACTGGAAAATGAGAGACTTGGATCACTTGGTGTCTGCGGGCTCTTTCACTCTGACATTCAACAATCCTGTTGCTCTGTGGCCTGCAAAGGGCTGAACCCCTGGGAAGTGCTGGTGTGGCTACCTGTTCCTTGAGCCCCTACTCCATCTGGTCTGGTTCTGCTGTCTTCACTGTGAGACCTATTTGTGGCCAGAGAAGCAAATCATGCACAATACAGAATCAGGCCACACAAGTCTCAGTGACCACCAACACATGCAGGTATACTGCCACCCACCAGGGCCGGGCTCCTAGGAGCCGGCTACTTCCACCCATGTTCAGTTGTTCTCCACGTAGAGACAGGCAGGGGCACCTGGCTTAACTCTGAGGCTCTGTGGTATGTAGGGAAAGGCTCTCTGACTCTCCCCTTCCTTCTCCAGGACAATTGTGGGTGGCTGTGAATCTTTTCTATGTGGATCCTTCTGTGCCTGATATAAAATGCGGGAGGGTGGAATGAGCCCTGTTGTCAAGAGGGCAGATTCAGAGAACCACTTCCCTCCAGGCACACTTGGATTGGCTTCCTGAATTTCACCTGTTCATGTGCCACCCTCATGAGTTACCTTGTATCCATCTACAGTCTGCTCCTTTATGCACTTAGTAAATTTCACCTTAGATTTTTACTTGGCTTCATCGTAAGCAATAATATCTGTGAAATTATTGGTTTGTGAGATACCAGTTGTATTTAACATTTAAATGCACAATGAAATAAAGGCGTAAGTCTTCCATGCTAAAATCATTCTGAACATCACTGGTTGTTCTCCCACCTCACTCTGTGAAACACTGAGGCGTATGAGGGGGCAGTTAGAACTGTTGACCTTCAAAACAGTGGTCCTCAAAATTTCTTTGTGCGTAAGATACCTAGGCCCCAACCCTATTGTCTGGTTCATTCATACTCTACATGTTTGTTCGTTTGTTTTGTCTGTCCCCTTCCTTCTCCAGGGCAATTGTGGGTGGATGTGAATCTTTTCCCTGTGGATCCTTCTGTGCCTGATGTGAGCCTTCTGTGAGGAGTCTCGCTCTGTCGCCCAGGCTGGAGTGCAGAGGTGTAATCTCGGCTCACTGTAATCTCCGCCTCCCTGATTCAAGAGATTCTCCTGCCTCAGCCTCCCGAGTAGCTGGGATTACAGGCACACACCACCAGGCCCAGGTCATTTTTGTATTTTTGGTAGAAAAGGGGTTTCTCAATATTGGCCAGGCTGGTCTTGAACTCCTGACCTAAGGTGATCGAACTGCCTTGGCCTCCCAAAATGCTGGGATTACAGGCGTGAGCCACTGTGCCCGGCCCATACTCTACACGATTCTAATGCAGTTTGTCCATTGAGAAACCCTGCCAACATCCTGCAATTGTCAGAGAGGGAAAAAAAGCTGTTGATTGCTGAGCAGGCTTTTTATTCGGGCTGGTAAAGCAGTTTTCTTTTCCTTGTCTTCCCTTTGGTGACAAGGTAAGGTAAGTTTCTTTCCCTCAGTGTCTATTTTATAAGGCTTTTCTTGACATTTCCTAAACTTGGTTTCCTAGTTTAGTTCCTAAGTTTCCTAGTTTCTTAGTTCCCATAGTTTCCTGGAGGTAACAAATTACCAGAAACTGGGTGGCTTAAAACAACGGAAATATATTCTTTCTCAGATCTGGAGTCCAGAAATGAAATTGTTGGTTGGTTCCTTCTGGAAGCTCTAAGAGAATCCATTACAGAAGTCCCCACCTTGTCCATGGGGGATGTGTTCCAAGTCTCCAGTAGATGTCTACAACCACAGATAGTAGTGAGCCCAGTTCTGTTCATCAGAACGCATTTCTGTTCATGTCTTCCGCCCACAAGCTTAATGCCCTTTTCATCTTAACTAAGCTCTTATCCCACTCTGTGGCCATAACTTTTGCAGTTTGAAGTGCGACAGCAAAACTGCACAACTTTCTGTTCCCTTCTTCACAATTTCACGGATGGAAGATTCCTTCTTACTGTAGATCTAAGCAACCTCAGCCGGTGTGTTTTTTCTTTCCTTATTAAGAACTTTCACCTTTTCACTCAAAGGAAGCACTTTACAGTTTTTCTTTGGCATACCCGACTTGCCAGTGTCACTACTCTCGTATTTTGAGGCCATTATGAAGTCAAATAAACTTTTTGTGAAGACGAACAGTGTGATTCCATGACAGCCCATTTGATAACCAAGACGGCTACTAAGTGTAACGGGTGGGGAGCTTAGACGCTGTGCACACACCATTATATCCACAGGAGGTATCCATACTGGACGAAGAGATGATTCATATTTCAAGCGGGATGAAGCAGGACAGTGTGAGATTTCATTACACTACTCAGAATGGTAGCGACTTAAAACTTATGAATTGTTTATTTCTGGGATTTTCCATTGAATATTTTCAGACCACAGACCTCAGGTAACTGAAACTGTGGAAAGTGAAATCTCAGATAAAAGGGGGACTACTGGGCATGGCTTTTTCTCAGCATTCAGCAATCCTTGGTGTTCCCTGGCTTGTAGGTAGATGTATTGCTGCAGTCCCTGCCTCTGACTTCAAATCATCTGCCTGATGTGTTTCTTCTTCCCTTCTCTCCTAAGGACACTTTTATTGGATTTAGGGCCCACCATAATCCAGAATGACCTTATCTTGAGATTCTCAATTAAATTACGTCTGCAAAGACTGTTTTTTCCAAATAAGGTCACATTGACAGGATCTAGGTGTATATCGATTTTGGGGGAGGCACCATTCAGCCCTCTACAATTAGTATCAGTGATTGCCCAAACCCTCTGCTTTTGTGTGAGGGTGTTCTGCCTCCTCAGAGTGACATTGGGTAAACTCTAGTGATTTTAGGCTTTTGGGTAACTGCCAAAGTCAACAGGGCCACTTTGCAATTCTCAAAAAAAAAAAAAAGCTGGCCACTTAAATGACACTGGGAAAACATGTAAATGTGCTTTGTGGTCTTACTTTGTAAACTCAGTGATTCTGTCAAATTCTTCTTTCTCCTTATCTTTTTGGCTTAAGGTAGGGTGTCTTGATAACATCCTCTGTTTGATCTGGTACAAAACTCCTTTATTGCCTCTGTATTAGTCTGCTCTCATGCTGCTAACAAAGACATGTCCAAGACTTGGTAATTTGTAAAGGAAAGAGACTTAATTGACTCACAGTTCCACATGGCTTGGGAAGTCTCACAATCATGGTGGAAGGCAAGGAGGTGGAAAGTCACGTCTTACATGGTGGCAGGCAAGAGAGAACTTGTGCAGGGGAACTCCTATTTATAAAACCATCAGATCTTATGAGACTTATTCACTACCAGAGAACAGTATGGGGGAAACCACCTTCATGACTGAATTATCTCCACCTGGCCTTGACACGTGGGGATTATTACAATTCAAGGTCAGATTTGGGTGGGAACACAGTCAAACAATATCAGCCTCCAAGTACAGTGAAGAATCTGGGAAGCTAGTCTGATATGGGAAACAAAGCTTTTGTTCTCTTTAGTTTAAAAAATTTACATATAAGATATCTAGAACATTTTAATTGGCAAATTTACTTCCATAGGGTGTCTTCATAGGTAGGACAGGTATCACTCAAAGGCCCGGGAATTTATAGGCAATGTTTGGAGACATAACATTTAGGGAGCACAATGATTATGCTCCTCCCCTTCAGTCTTATTCAGGGAGAAATGTGTTGTGAAAAAAAAGTGTGGAATTTGGAATCAGACAGAGAGTTATTACATTCTGATGCTATCATTTACTATCTGTGTGAATTAAGCCAATCACTTAACCTCTCAGCCTCATTTTCCTGATCTATAAAATGAAAATCATGTCTGCTTTATTAAATGGTTGTTGAGTGCTAAATACATGTGCGCACATGTGTGCGCACACACATGCACACTCACACACGAGTTCCAAACTATCGTCTGCTGTCTGGTAAGTGCTCAAAAATACTAGCTCCATCTTTCCTTCCTTTCAGCCATGCTCTGAAAGCAACATTCAGAAGTACTTTTATTAATTTTCTTCTAGGTTATCGGGAAACTTTTTAAATGTTCTACCATGGTTACTGCCTGGACTAACTTGTCTCTCACTTTCATTTATTCCTTCATCTCAGCCTCCTTTTGATATTGACTTTCCAAACTTTATCTTCTCTTTCATACTCATTCTCTTTTCTTTCAAGCAAGTCTCTTATTCCATCAGCCACAATATCAGGGACCTGTGTTGTGTAAAGGAACTCTGAGAAAATACCTCCGTTCATTTTCTGAGCATCTCTTCAATCCTTTCAATAAATTCCTGTTTGTTATTGTTTGAACCAGCCAAAGCAGATTTTATTGCTCACAACTAAGAATACTTTAGCTGAGGCCTGATATAAAGGCTGTACTTCAACAAGAAGAATGCTAATTAACTGATCCAGGTAACTTTCTCCATCTAGGGCATTTGCACTGGAATATTTGAATGGGTCAATTAGAATCCATAACAGAAGCAAAAAACATACACCCAGAAACTATGAGAAAGGAGAAGAGATGTGTAGGTTAAAATTATGAGTAAGCAGAAGTTATGAATAAGCAGAAGTTATGAGCTAGCAGAAATCAAAATACATGCAGAGGAGAGGGAGTGGTGGTTGACTGATAGTGGCAGGCAAGTTGAAGCCAAGAGGAACATGAAGGCAAGGGAATGAATGAACCCCTCTCTTCAGGGGACTCTGTACTAACCTATTCACTAGATCTGCCTTGAATCCTGAACTGTTTTCCAATTTCTAAACTACATTTCAATGTCTATAAAGTTGAATAGCCCTGGCTATTCATGTGTTCCCCTGAAATTCCAGTTGCTCTTATGTTGATGTGTATCCTTACCATAGCTTCCCTATTATTTGAGGTAACCTGGCAAAATTCTTTTTTTTTTTTTTTTTTTTTTTTTTGGTGACCAAAATGTTCCAAGGATTGCAGTGATGTTTTGACTAGGACCCAGTAAATAGCTGTCAAATAGAGTCACTCAAAATCACTGATCCGCCTTTTCCAAGATGTCCCTTTCTCGTCTTACTTGAAATTCCCAGCAGGAGACCTCCTCCTCTGGGCTGGAAAATTAATGTTTTATAAGAGGCCCTTGTTTAAGATGTACTCTATTCCCTGAAGGGAAAGAAGAGCCAGGGGTGTTTCTCTGTGCACTAGCCATTAGCACCCAAGCAGATTGTATGAGTTTACTCTCAAATGTGAACTCCCAGAGGTCTGATCTTAGGAAATGAACCATTTGGAGGGCAGAAGAATTAGGCATTGGGCAGGAGGAGAGTAGAGAGTAGATCAGGGAAAATGGCAATGAGAGGTCCCAGGACATTCTAAGGGAATGTGTTATGGAACTTTCCCAAAAAGGAAGGTCCCGGCGGGCTGCCTTGTGTGAAGAGGACTGGGGAGCAGCAGGGCCAGCATGGTGGCTATTCTAACGAGGTGGACACCAGCACTAAACAGCCCCACTTCCCAGCCTGCCTTGCGCCAGCTGCAGAGTGTGAGCTTGCATGATTTCCTTTACCCTTTGGCTCCTCCAGGAGATGGGGCCGGGCTAAAGTGGGCCAAGGAAGACAGGCATCATACCTGCCCGATTTGAGGTTCTGCTCAGAACTTATACCAGCATGAGTTACGCCTTTAGGTTACTTACGGGAATCTGTGGCCTTCCTGTTTTTGTTGTTTTGTTTTGTTTCTAAGACAGGATCTTGCTTTATGGCCTAGGCTGGAGTGCAGTGGTGTGATCATAGGTCACTGCAGCCTCAACCTTCTGGGCTCAGGCAATCCTCTTGCCTCAGCCTCCCTAGATGCTGGGACTACAGGCATGCACCACCATAAATGGCTAATTTTTAATTTTTGGTAAAGAGAGGGTCTCACTATGTTGCCCAGGCTGGTCTGAAACTCCTGGGCTCAAGCAGTCATCCCGACTTGGCCTCCCAAAGTGCTGGGATTCCATGCCTGAGTCACTGTGTCCAGCCTGTGGCCTTCATTTTTATCTCCTGCAACATACAGTGCTCTCTCATGGCTTGTTTGAAAGGAAATATCTGTATGTCTTACCCAGGCAGTGAATGGTACACACTGCAGAGGAAAAAAAAAAAAAAGAGAGAGATTCTGTTTATGAGACTTGAAGCAGGAAGGGGTGCATTTACTCATGCTGCTGTGTTTGAAGGGAGAGAAGACATATCAAAGCTGCTTTAAAGAAAGCAGAAGTCAAGTTATCTCTAAAGAGCTTTATTTCTTCAAAGTCGAAAATATACCACAGGTTTCTTGTTTTGTTTTTTTTGTTTTTCCTTTTCAGAATAGTGGGTGGAAATGCTCTTGGAATAGCAGTGAGTCACATCAGGGTGCAGGTAGGAGAAAAACGTTAATGCCACGGATGCATCTTTTCGTGGGGTACGAGCCCCAGCAATGTCTGTGTGGCCAGATGACGCACTGCGGGTTATAAATCAATGATGAGCAACGTGAAGAGCAGACGGGGAGCTTCATGCATCCTCCACAGCTCTGTCTTGTGACTGGCTCAGGTCCATGTGCAATTTTGAAGAGGATGTTTGAAAAGGATATTCATCATTTTAAATTGCTCTGTGGGAGCTTTGCAGTTCATAATGTGCCACTTAGGTACTTCTCAAAGATCGGTTTTCCTTGATGTGGTTTACAATTTAATAACAGCAAAAGGGCAACTTGGGGTGTTAGGACAGAAAACTAACTTTGAAGGAGTTAATAAGAAATATGGAGTGGAGTGGAGGAGAGCTGAACAGGTTTGAGATACCGGAGCCCAAAATGTGTGGCACTGGGAACTTCCATTTTCTGGCAAGAGTGTTGCCATCCTTTCCTTAGCTTACCCCTCAGATATACGGGAAAGTCTACTTACAGCCTTCAGCATGACTAAAATATGCTTTCTCTTGTGGAAAAATAGTTAAAAACCCAGCAATGTAATTTAACAATACTAGTATTGATAATCTTGAAGAAAACAGAAGATTGTTATTGAGATAGTTCTGAGCCAAACATCTGCTGTGTTCTTTGCTTTATTTTGCATTTTACTCCAAGGGATCCTCATCAGAAGTGTGGTATGTGAATGGTGCTAACTGTCAAGTGGACAGTTGCAGTGCAGGCAGCTGCTCCCCGGACACTCAGGTGAAAATGAATTAACAATTGGTAGCCTGGGAAAATGTGCATCTTGAGCAAATGTGCTTTCAAGTCAAAGAAAGAAGAAAACGAAATGGATCCTGATGCTTTCAGCACAGTAAATATTAGCAGAGTATTATGTGTGCAGAATAAGAAAGCATGACACTTCCACAGACACTGCAGGAGCGAGACAGGAAAGAACAGCAGATTCAACAGACTTACTACTGCATATTGAACTATGTTTTTTTCATGTGTTGAAAATGTTTTTCAAAGGAGCTCAAGGAGATATTTCCATGCAAAGTACCTGTAATGAAAGTGCTTTGGGAAATGGTACCATAAAAACAGAGCCAGTAGCAGTAGGATTTCTACTTCTTGCTTTGATATGCAGGCAGGTAGGTAGAGAAAATTTTCCCTGAACAGTGCTTGCAGTTTAAATGTCATAAATACTTTCATGTATTTGACAAATATTTATTGTGCACCTCCCTTGTGCCAGGAACTGTTCTGGGTTTGTGAGACACAGTTGTGCAGAAGACAAACTTGAGCACTGGCAGTGGCAGTTGCCATAAAGATGTGTGAGAAGACAGGCCTGCCTGAAAATGCTGCTGGTCCTGGTACTGTCCTGCCCACAACAGCATGCATACTCCAGTCTTGCCTTTTCTTGCGCTTTTTTCCCATTTCTTTTTAAAGAAATCTCATTTCCCATCTTCTTGCTCTTGTTCTCTCTTTTCTTTTCCTACTTCTCCAGGTATTTCTCCACCTTCATGGGACCCTCCAAACCAGTGCCCACTGCTTTTCTCAGTTGGTCATCCACCTCTGTTCTCACTTCCCTTCTTGTCCAGCTTAGACACCATAATTCATCCCTCCAGTGGTCTGCAAACTAGGTGCCTATCAGGTACAGGAAGACTTTCCAAGGGAGGAATTGTGCAAAGAGAGTTTTAAAGAAACTCTTAATCATATAGATTCTTCTTCTTAAGTTGATCCACCTGAGAACTCACAGGTGTGTGTGGAGCCCCCTTCACCTGCTCTATATGATAAAGACACATACCTCACCCATCCCGAATCTTACTATCGTACATGCAACTGGGCCGTAAAACCTTCAGAGTGCCAAATGAAGCGATACATCAATGTATTATTTTTAGGAAAATGTTCTTAACAGTTAATTGAAACACTTAGGACTTTCCTGGTTTTCCTGTCTTCTATGTATTTGGTCCTGTAAACAGTATATCTTTCCCATGTTGGGATGTTCTGGAGTCAGATATCGGATAGAATGATATGGAGAGAATAATAATCTTTTTTGTTTAATTACTTTGACTCTTTTATCTTTGGTCTGTTACCAAGGAAACTACTGCTCTGAAAGTAGAGTCCTACGAAGGCAAAGCAAAGAGGATATCATCAGAAAATGCTGAGAATTAAAAACAGCATGTTAGAAAACATACCTGAACAATTTTTTTTTACCTTATTTATTCAAGATACTTATCCTTAGGACTATTTTTTAAATTAAATTTTAAAATTTTAGAACAATGAGAGATTACAAAGATTGGCAAAGATAGAATTCCCATCTACTGCACACCTAACTTCCCCTATTAGTAACATCATACAATATTATGGTATATTTGTCATAATTAATAAAGTAAATAATGTTTCAATAATGATGTCATTATTAACTAAGGGCCATATTATTTCTCTTATTTTTTACCTAATATCTTTTTTCTATGCCAGTGTCCTATTCAGAATACTGCACTCATCTCTCCTTATATTCTACTCTTGGCTGTGACACTTTCTTAGACTTTCTTGCTTTTAATGACCTTTACAATTTTGAGGGATACTGGCCAAGTATTTTGTAGAATGTCCCTCAATTGGAATTCATCTGATGAATTTCTCATGATTACACTGGGCTTCTAGGTTTTGGGAGAAAAATCTCAGAGGTAAAGTGCCATTTTCTTCACATCATATCCAGGGCACACACTATCAACATGACTTATCACGGTGGACGCTAGCCTTGATCACCTGACTAAGGTAGTGTTTGGCAGGTTTCTTTTCGATAGAGTTACTCTTTCCCCCATTCCTAGCACGTTTTATCAAGTGAAATGAAAAGAACCTTTGAACTGTTAAAGTAGAATAGGTTCATGATACTGATTCTTACAACTATCAGTGGAATGCTTTTAAAGATTAGCAATTTTTCAAGATATATAAAGTAAAAAAATTATAATTGAAGCTCATGTTCATTATTCAATAAGATAGCTAAAATTTACTTTTAACAAATTTAAGATTTTACCTTATAAAATGTTTAATAATTTGTGCCTCCTGTTAACAATAAATAGTACTATGTGTTGGCTGCTGGGCTAGTGAGTTTTTAGCAATATGTACCTTTTTCCTTAATTCAGAGGAAAAGTCTAAATTTATTATTGAAGACTACTGTATCTAAGAAAATTAATAGAAAATGGGTACTAGGGTTAATAATTTGTACAACAAATCCTCATGACACAAGTTTACCTATGTAGCAAACCTGCACATGTACTCCTGAACTTAAAATAAAAGTTAAAATTAAAAAAAATGTTCTATTCACCTCTTCTGGCAACATAGAAATAAAAGGAGAAAAAAAAGAGAAAATTTCTAATTTATATTAATTCTTATTTACTCATTCTAAAAGGATGAAAACAAACTTGATTCATATACACAACTCACTTACCAGAGGAAGGTCATTCATGTTATCATAATACTTCTCATTTCATAAAAAAATTACCATCTCATTGCACATTACATTTCATTATACCAGCTAACTATTGAGAAACAATGTATTATTGTGGTCTTGTTTTTATAATAGCTGAAAGACATACAAAATAATTATATGAATTCTATATCATTTTAATCTTGGCTGCAGAAACAAGTAATCTAGTTTGCAAAATACATTCAGTAGTTTCTATCTCGGTATTTTAATAATATCCACAAAATACATGTGAAGATACAATTGTAAAAAGTCAGCCTCTTTCTGAATGCAATAAAGTCCGATATTGCTGCTGATTTGGCACTGATATTGGCTTTGCCAGTTAGATTGCATGGCAGGCGTTTTCCTTATACTGAAAGAGCCAAGTCTACATCTTTGAAGTATTGATGAAAATGTGTAGGCTGGGCGTGGTGGCTCATGCCTGTAACCCCAGCACTTTGGGAGGCCGAGGCAGGCAGATAACCTGAGGTTGGGAGTCCAAGATTAGCTTGGCCAACAAGACAAAACTCTGTCTCTACTAAAAATAGAAAAATCAACCAGGTGTGGTGGTGAGTGCCTGTAATCCCAGCTACTCGAGAGGCTGAGGCTGGAGAATTGCTTCAATCCGGGAAGTGGAAGTTCCAGTGAGCTGAGATTGCTTGAATCACTTCCACTGCACTCCAACCTGGGTGACAAAGCGAGACCCTGTCTCAAAAAAGAAAATGTACAAAGAACATGTGATGAGAGGGGGAAACCAAATAAAGAGTACACAAGGTCTCCTTGTATTGTTTCTTACAACTGCACATGAATCTACAATTGTCTCCAAATATGAAGTTTAACGGGTATTGAAAAACAGAAAAAATAAATAAGAAGTAGCAAAACAGGGTGACTATAGTCAATAATAATTTAATTGTACACTTTAAAATAACAAAAATATTATAACTAGACTGTAACACAAAGGATAAATGCTTGAGCAGTGGATACTCCATTTTCCATGATGTGATTATTATGCATTACATGCCTGGATCAAAACATCTCATGTATCCCATAAATATATACACCTACTATATACCCACAAAAATTAAAAATTAAAAAAGAAGTTTAATTAAAACAAAATGTGATTAGATTAAAGCATTTTATCAAACATATTGTATTGACCAAGGCGTAATCAAATTAACATTATTTACTTTTCTAAATTTCGATCTGAATATATTGAATTAAACAAAGTGCCTCTAAGTGAAAGAGTAGCAAGTTGTAATTTACATTCAGATAAGCCTTAGTAAAGCTTTTTTGGCATATGTTCCTTCAGAAAAATAAATGATTCCAGTAACTGAATAACAAGTCCATTTGCAAGTTAGGAGATTTCTAATTCTTGACTGCAATAAATTGAGTTATCAGCTGATAGGTTATTAATATATTCCATATAACAAAAGGATGATAGATCCTTATATGATTATTTTTGGCTTTCAGCTCAAAAGGAATTCAAAAGGTTGAGTGACATTGCTATAAAATATTTTTCTATTCTTATCTGTGTAGGTATGAGAAAAAAGTTTCTCAGCATGTATATGTAGCAATAAAAATATATAATGATGGTCTATATTTTCTAGGACTTAATCTAGAAATAAGTAACTTTTTCCCATGGATGAAACAATCAACTGGCAAAAGGTTTCCTCACTTATCTAAACTGTTCTAGTTTGTATGAAGAGAAGAACTTACAATAAAATGTTTATTTTTATGTTTAATACTTATAAAAATGTTAACATTTGTGTTTTGATAAAAGTCTGAATATATAAAAATTATTTTAGTCACTTGTATATCAATCTTAATTGCAATAGTAAGTCAGTCTAGAAGACAATTTTCAACACTTAGAGGCTTATACTCATGGAAAATGTAAAAATTACATTGAACTTTAGTTTATATACATATTTTTGTTGCAGAGGAATGTGTGAGAATGATAAATAAAAATCTTATGAGTACAAAAATATATTGTAGAATTTAGTTGTGGGGGTAGGTGTGAAGGGAGTAGACTGAAAGTACAGGTTCAAATAGAAAGAAAAGATGTACAATTTCTATTTAAGGAGCACTTCTAAATGTATTTTTAAATGGATGATGGTAGGTACCAAAATTATATGGTATTTAAATTCATTGGTTACATTTTTTAAAAAGTGAGATATAAAAGTGTACTGTATGTCAAAAATATATCACATTTAGACTCACAATGAAAAATTTAGATGTTATCTTAAAATGTGTGGGTACATAGTTTTTCAAAACTATTTTTAGGGGCTATGCAAGCAAAAGAGTTTGAAGACCACGCAACACTGTAGTCACTCTCTCCCAAACACCTTTGAGTTCTTCGTTCTTCTCCTCTGTCATCGCACTAATCTCTCATCTGGCAACCGGCTCATCTGTCCAGCTCGACTTAAACCCAAATACCTGCCAACATCAATCCTGCACTCAAGTAGCTCAGGATTGCTAGAGAGGAACAGGAGGCCAGGCTGACTGGTTTCATGTTGAGTCCATGATCACAGCTCTTGGAAGGACACACCACGCTGCCTAGCAATGCTCTGGTCTTCTCCGGCATGTTCAAATTCTCACTTCTAAACAACTATTTCACACCTTCTTTTCTCCCCCTCAAAACTCCTATGCTACTTCTTCCACATCTCAACTTGTAACTTACAACCTTACCTCATACTTCCTTGAGAAAATGGTTGAGATAAAATAAGAACTGTCTCATCTTTCCTCTAGCAGCCTCCACTTGCACCCGTAGTCTCCCTTCGCTCTTGTTACTATGGATGAAGTCCAACACTTCCTCTTATGCTCTGGGTCCCATTCTCTCTCAGCTTCTTAAGAATATTTTCCTTGCAGTCATCCTCTCTTACCTGGATCATCGCCAGTATCTCTTTATAGAGTATCATTCTCATTAGCTTAATTAGCCTGCTTTTGTATATTCTATTTCAAAAAATTCTTCATCCCATTTCCCTACCTTGCCCTCCCCATTTCTCTACTTTCCTTCATAACTAAACTTCAAAAATGGGTTTTCCATAGTCATGGTTTTATTTCTTTACCTTACGTTGTTGATCTAGTCCACTCCAAATAGACTTCCTTTGTACCACTCCATGGAGACTTCTTCCATGAAGGACAATAATAGCTTCCATATTGCCAAATCCAGTGACCGCTTCTCTGTTCTTGTCTAAGATCCATTGATCACCTCTTCCTTCTAGAAGAGGTGACACTACAATCTTCTGGTTTTTACTCCACTTTGCTAGCCACTTTTTCTCAATCTCCTTTGCCTTTCTTCTGCTCATCTTGATCTCTAAGTTTGGAATTCTCCCTGGCTCTGTCTTAATTCTTTTTTCTTTTCTATCAACAGATATCTGCTTTGGGAGGTGTTATCCTGTGATTGAAATACCATTTTTATGCTAATAAGTCTCTAATGTATATATCAAATAGGACTTCTCCCCAGAAAGGCCCACCTAGCACCTTCATTTATATATCCAATTTCAAATCTAACTTGGTCAGCATAGAACTCTGAATTTCTATTGCCCACCCTCAACCCCATGCCTGTATTCTGTCCTATATTCACAGTCTCAGTTAATGCATGACCATCTACCCAGTTCTTGAACCACAACTGAGCAGTTTCCCTTCCATCTGCTCTTTTTCTTTTTAATTTCTTACATCTAATACATTTTTAGAAATCTGTCTATTATATCTTCAAAACATATTCATAATTTTTCCATGGTTACCTCAAATGTTAAGCTATCACCATCTCTCACCAACTCATGGGACTCTTTAGTTCCTCTGCTTGCAGCTTGGCTGGACAACAATTGTTTTCCAATAAAAATTTGCATGATTAAAAATATTAATGTTATTTGCATGATTAAAGATTAAAAATATTAAAGTTATTTGCATGATTAAAGTTATTTGCATAATTAACTTATTAAAACCTTTTAATAGCTTAAATCAGAATATATAATTCAATGATTTAAATGACTTTTAATTAGATATACAAATCACTCTGTGTCTTGGTCTTTCTCACATCTCTACTTGTCTTGTATCATATCCCACTATTTCTGTACTTTTCAACCTAGAACACACCAAACTCACTTTTCTTTTCCTTTTTCTTTTTCTTTTTCTAGAACACACCAAACTCACTTCCACCTTAGTGACTTTTCTCTAGATGTTTCATCTGCCTCAATTTTTGATACTCAGGTCTCAACCAAAATGTCACCTTCTCAGAAAGTGCTTCTCCGACCTCTAAAATAAACTAGCCACTCAGCTACTTACTATCACATCACCATCACTTAAAAAAACTTTTCGTCTTCAGGTAACTATAGACTGATAAGTTGAAAAATCACACAGAGCGGTTGTTCTTGTGGTGTTTGGTTGGAGTAGAGTGGTTATTGTCTAAAAGTTTCTGTCTTGCTGCGTTGCCCCTTTTCCTAGTCCTGTGGCTAGAGGAAATAGGTCTTAATTATTTGTTCCTTTATGTGCCCCTCAGCATTTCCACGTGGTTGGCTTCTCCAGCACACAGTCTGAAATTTATGAAGCAAATGAAAATCCAGGGAATACATGAGCATGTCGTTCCTTGAGTTCTGAGATGCCCTAATTGGTCTGCCTTTTTCTATCTCCCTGTCTCTTCATGTGTCTGTTGTTTTATATATATTGTCCAGGATTTTTTTTTTTTTTTTTTTTTTTGAGGTGGAGTTTTGCTCTGGTTGCCCAAGCTGGAGTGCAATGTCGCCATCTTGGCTCACTGCAATCTTGGCCTCCCAGGTTAAAGCGATTCTCTTGCCTTATCCTCCCAAGGAGCTGGGATTATAGGCATGTGCGACCACGCCCAGCTAATTTTGTACTTTTAGGGTTTCTCCATGTTGGTCAGCCTGGTCTCGAACTTGTGACCTCAGGTGATCCACCTGCCTTGGCCTCCCAAAGTGCTGGGATTACAGGCATGAGCCATGGCACTCAGCAAGGAATTTTAACTGTACTTAGCAGGAGAAGTAGGGAAAAGTACATCTACACCATCATCCTGGAAGCAGAAGTCAAGAGGTTCTACCACATTGTCCTCTTTTAATTCTTATTATTGTGTAGTTTCAACTATTAAAATATTCAATATGATAATTTTTATTTTTTAGAAGGATTTTTTTAAAATTTCCAAATAAATAGTTTTTAAAAAGTTACGTTATTATTGATTTCCAAACTATGGGGAGAGAAATGGCCTTTTTGATACTGATTCTTTGAATGTGTTGTAAGCTGCTTTGTGGCCTAATAACTTGGCAATTTTTGAAAATGTTTCATAGATAAGAAGAAATATGTTCTCATTGGCAGGATGTCCAAGAGTTTAAGCAAGCTTATTAATTGTATTTTAAAATTAGATATTCTCTCTCCTTCCTAATATCTGTCTTGATCAGTTTTTGAGTTTTTGAGAAAGGAGTCATCCTCTATGATAATGGTATATTGTCAATTTATTGTGGTAAATCTGGGAAATTTTGCTTTTGTATATTTGTGACCATGTTGTTAGGTACATATAAATTTGGAATTGGGTATCACCTTAGTGAATTTTCACTTTTAATCATTGTATAGTTACTCTTTTATTTCTAATAATAATTTTGTCTTAAAGTCTGTTTTCTTATCTATACTATTGCTTGCTTAATATAATTATTTCCATTCTTTTACTTTGCATCCTTATGTTTTAGGTATTTCTCTTGTAACACCCCTCGTCTAGTTGACAGTCTTTGCCTTTAAATTGGGGAGTTTGACGTACTTACATTTAACATGATTATTGGTATATTTGGAATAATTTCTATTGTTTTATCATGTGTACACTAAACGTTACTTGTTTTTTTTCCTTTCTTGACTTTTTTTGGAATGAGTTTTTTAAATGCCTTTTTTTCTAATACTATTTGAAAGATATATTACTCTCAATTTCTATTATCTTAATGATTACTCTTAAGTTTTTAAACTGCACACTTGACCAAAGATCTAAAATTCTTCAATATTTTTGCTCTTTTCCTGAATAATATATTAGATAATTTGAGCTTTGATTTCTACCCTATCTTATATTTTATTTTTCTATTTAATTTTTTACACTCAGTTTAGACATTCCTTCATAGTTCTAGATGGTTAATATTTGTTTAGTTTTACTCACATGTTTACCTATTTCTTTGCTTACAATATTTTTCTTCCATTTCACTTTTTCCTTTTAGAGTCATTTTTAATAAATTTATGAATTTTACAGGTTGAATTGCATCTGCCAAAAAGATATGTTGAAGGTCCAACCCCTAGTACCTCAGAATGTGACCTTATGTGTAAAAAGGGTTCTTGCAGATGCAATTAGTTAAGACTAGGTCATGTGGAGTAGGGTGAGCCCTTAATCCAATATGACTGGTATCCTATAACAAGAAACACAAAGAAATAGACAGGAGGAATGCCATGCAACAGTGAAGGCATAGGTTGGAGCGATGTATCTATGAGGCAAGAAATGCCAAGGATTGCTAGCAACACCAGAAGCTAAGACATGGAACAGACTCTCCCCAGAGACTTCAGAGACAGCATGGCCCTGCCAACACCTTGATTTTGGACTTAAATTCTCAGAAGTGTGAGAGAATAAATGTCTGTTGTTTCAAGCCACTTTGTTACTACAGCTCTAGGAAACTAATACAACAAAGTACAGCTTTTAGAAGGTTCTTTGGTGAGGATCAATTAGTGGTAGACTTTTAATTTTCTGTTTTTTAAATGTTTTATTTTTTCTGCCTGTGTGTGTGTGTGTGTGTGTGTGTGTGTGTATGTAGCCAGGCATATAATCCTAGGTTGACACTTTTGTCAGCATTTTGCAGATGTTATTCTGCTGTTTGATGCCTTTAAATGGGGTTATTGAGAATGTTGCTGTGAATCTAATTGCCATTTAGATGACTTTGCCATTTTTCTTTGGATGTTTTCAGTGTATTTTATTTTTCTTCGGTGTTTTGCACCCTTTCTTATCCAGAAATAATTCTGGATTATGTCTTCAGATTTGTCTTTCAGTTCATATTCTCTCTTGAGCTGTATCTAATATTATGTTTAACTTGTTCACTGGTTTTTATTTTTACATATTCTTTTGTTCATTTACAGAAATTCTATTTTTTCTTGTTTAAATCTGCTTAGTCATTTTTGATGATCTCAGTTCCTTGCAAATATTTTCTGTTCTCTTTTTCAATCTGTAAACATTTTTTAAACTTTCATATGGAGCCAAAAAAGAGCCAGCACAGCCAAGATAATCCTAAGCAAAAAGAACAAAGCTGGAGGCATCATGCTACCTGACTTCAAACTATACTACAAGGCAACAGTAACCAAAACAGCATGGTACTGGTACAAAAACAGATATATAGACCAAAGGAACAGGACAGAGGCCTCAGAACTAACACCACACATCTACAACTATCTGATCTTTGACAAACTTGAGAAACACAAGCAATGGGGAAAGGATTCCCTATTTAATAAATGGTTCTGGAAAAACTAGCTAGCCATATGCAGAAAGATGAAACTGGATCCCTTCCTTACACTTTATACAAAAATTAACTCAAGATGGATTAAAGACTTAAATGTAAGACATAAAACCATAAAAACCCAGGAAGAAAACCTAGGCAATACCATTCAGGACATAGGCATGAGCAAAGACTTCATGACTAAAACACCAAAAGCAATGGCAACAAAAGTCAAAATAGACAAATAGGATCTAATTAAACTAAAGAGCTTCTACACAGCAAAAGAAACTATCAGCAGAGTGACCAGGCAACCTACAGGTTGGGAGAAAATTTTTGCAATCTACTCATCTGACAAAGAGCTAATATCCAGACTCTACAAAGAACTTAAACAAATTTACAAGAAAAAAACAAACAACCCCATCAAAAAGTGGGCGAAGGATATGAACAGACACTTCTCAAAAGAAGACATTTATGCAGCCAACAAACTTATGAAAAAAATGCTCATCATCACTGGTCGTTAGAGAAATGCAAATCAAAACCAAAATGAGATACCATCTCATGCCAGTTAGAATGGCAATCATTAAAAAGTCAGGAAACAACAGATGCTGGAGAGGATGTGGAGAAATAGGAACACTTTTACACTGTTGGTGGGAGTATAAATAAGTTCAACCATTGTAGAAGACAGCATGGCGATTCCTCAAGGATCTAGAGCTAGAAATACCATTTGACCCAGCCATCCCATTACTGGGTATATACCTAAAGGATTATAAATCATTCTATAAAGACACTTGCACACGTATGTTTACTACAGCAGTATTTACAATGCAAAGTCTTTGAACCAACCCAAATGCCCATCAATGATAGACTGGATAAAGAAAATGTGGCACATATACACTATGGAATACTATGCAGCCATAAAAAAGGATGAGTTCATGTCCTTTGCAGGGACATGGATGAAACTGGAAACCGTTATTCTCAGCAAAGTAACACAAGAAGAGAAAACCAAACACTGCATGTTCTCACTCATAAGTGGGAGTTGAACAATGAGAACACATGGACACAGGGAGGGGAACATCACACACTGGGGCCTGTTGAGGGGGTGGGGGCTTGGGGTGGGATAGCATTAGCAGAAATACCTAATGTAAATGACGAGTTGATGGATGCAGCAAACCAGCTCGGCACATGTATAACTATGTAACAAACCTGCACGTTGTGAACATGTACCCCAGAAATTAAAGTATAATAATACAAAAAACTTATCTTTTTGTGTTAAAATACACATAACATAACATTTACCATCTAAACCATTTTTAAATGTAAGTTCAGTGGTATCAAATACATTCTGATTCCACATGTGAGTGAGAACATGCAGTTCTTTCTGTGTCTGACTTATTTCACTTAACATAAGATCCTTTAAGTTCATCCACATTGTTGTGGGTACAAAGTTACAATTAGAAAGGAAGAATGAGTTCTGGTGTTTGATTACACAGCAGGGTAACTATAGTAAACAGTAAGGTATTATATATCTGAAAATAGCTAGAAGAGAGAATATTGGATGCTCCCACTACAAAGAAACGATAAATGTTTGAGGCGATGGATACGCTAATTACCCTGATATGATCATTACACAATGTATACATGTGTCAAAACATCACATTTTACCCCACAAATATGTCATGTCAAAATGACATGTCAAAAATAAAATAATTAAAAAATAAATACATTCACATTGCTGTGCTACTGTCATCACCATCTATCTACCATTTTTAAATTGTACAAACTAAAAACATTAAGCAGTAATGCTCCATTCCCCACTTCCTTAGCTTTTGGCAACCATGATTCTGTTTTCTGAATGATTTTGACTACTCTAACTACCTCGTATAAATGGAATCACACAACATTTGTCTTTTTGTGACTGACTACTTTCACTTAGAGCAATGTTCTCAAGGTTCGTCATGTTATAGCATGCGTCAGAATTTCCTTACTTTTTAAGGGTGAATAATATTCCATTGTGTGTGTATAACATGTTTTGCTTATCCATTCATCTGTTGGGAGACCCTCAGTTTGCTTTCATGTTCTGACTATTGTGGGTAATGCTGCTATGAACATGGGTGTACAAATACCTGTGCAAGTCTCGGCTTTCAAGTCTTTTGGATATATGCCAAGAATTGGAATTGCTGCATCATATATCAGTCTGTAAGCGTTGTAAACATACTTATTTTCCACATTTATGAGATAATTTCAATATCTAAATTTCATATGGAGCCAAAAAAGAGCCAGCATAAATAAAGTATTATCAGAACAAAGCCAGATCCATCCGCTCACATATTGTTTATGTGATACTTGAGGGTCTAATTTAACTGTTTCTCATTCATGCTGAATTTTACTCATAAAGGCTTACTTCCTTTTAGGAAAACCTAAAGGGTTTGGTTGAGAGTTTATTCCCCAGACAGAACTTAATTTTATTTCTTCCAGGTTAGGGTCACTCTAAACTAACTTTTTAGATTATTGTTTCCTGCACTATAACTAACTGTGTAGGTCCCTACCCCAAACCTGCAAGGGCAATTTTGTAATTAGGAGTTTTGAGGGGGGATTCTTCTTTTCCCTACCCAGAGACATAGAGGAAACAGACACATCTCCTTGCAGTCTCTCTTTTGCCACAGGTAGAATTTTACTGATCTGCCCTTTCACTGGCTGTGTAGCTTTATGACTGGAGTTTCAGTTGTGATTCTTTACTTCCAACAGACCCAAAGCCTGCTCTGTCTCTGCACAGAGTGAAACTGGCAGCTGTCAGGGACTATTCCTGGGACAGATTCTCGCTTCAGAACTTGGTTACCTCTCTAGTTTGTGTGTGTGTGCGTGTGCGCGCGTGTGCACGTGCGCGCACATGCACGTGTGCATGTGTGTGTACGTGCACACTCAGGTATGTTTTAGGATAGTACTTACCATGATTAGATCTTCATATTGTGTTTGTTCAAACTGTCTTATCTGTATCAACTATAAACTTCATGAGAACAGGGAGCATTTCTATATATCTAGTGTCTAGCATGTAGTAGATACTCAACAATTATTCACTGTATGGATAAAGAAATGAATGAATGCCTTCAGCTGGCCAGTGATGCTTATATAATGAACAACATCTCAGGCTGCAAACTGGGATAAGCAGAAAATACTTTCCTTATTTTTTATAATTCTTCTTAGTTTCTGACTCTAAGTCCTCTTTCAATCAATTGACTTTAGTCTTTCTAGGGATTCTCTTGCCTCTTCTTCACCACTTCTTGGAGATTGTACATGGTTTCTACATCTTACATAGTGCTAAGAATGCCCATCTGGTCTTCATGACTTAACCTAATAGGATGCCCACCATATATATCCATTATCTCTGCTTGCTCACCTTTAGTCTGGGTCTTGGGCTATTTCATTTCTGTGCTTGGGGCATATTTGCTGTTTGTCTATGATCCTGACGATGTTCAGCTCTGTGCACAGAGCTCTCTCTACAGGTTATGAGATAATTACTCTACTCTAGGCAGAGATATAGGATTGGATAATGACTCCCCTTCCCTCTCTCCCTCTCCAAGTGGTCATGAAAGTTTCTTCTCTAAGTAGGGAGGCATTTAGCACACAGAATCCTGTAGGTACCTCTGCAATACTCCCTATTACCTCTCTCTCAAGGCCATGAGCTTATGCCTGCTAGAAAGAGAGAAAAGAGTAAAGAGGTAAAATGGAAGGAAAACCATTTAAATTAATATCTTGAAATATTATCCAGCCACCTTTCTGGCATTGATTACCTATACATGGTATTGATTGGGGGAAAATAAGAGGGAGTAAAAGGAAAGTGTCTTATCCCTAAAACATGTCATCCCTTGGAATTTTATAGGGAAAAGTAAATAGAAATGGTGCAAATTGAAGACCATTGATATAATACAGGGGTAAGCAAACTTAATCTGTAAATGGCCAGATAATATATACTTTAGGCTTTGGAAGTCATATGCCATAAAATTTCTGTGACCGTTCTTCAACACTGCTATTATAGTCAAAAGCAGCCATAAACAATATGTGAGCAGATGGATCTGGCTTTGTTCTGATAATACTTTATTTACAAAAGCAGATGGTGGGCCAGATTTAGCCAACTCCTGATGTAATACATCATCCACGACCCCTGAGAAGCTTGATGTTGGTTGGACAGTAGTTGAATCATTATGGTACCTAAAGGGAACCTTTACCTCACACTGTCAGAATCCAGACGTTTGGCCTGCTCCTTTGACCTTTCCCCCTAGGCTCTGGTTCTCAACTCTCTCCCATAACATGGCAGCTGGTTTTCTCCAGAGTTCTCCAAGAGAAGGAGCACAAGAAGAAAGTCACAGTGCCTTTTATGACCTATTATTAAGTCACACATGGTCACTTCTACCACATTCTATTCACTGGAAGTAAGTCATTAATTTTGGCCTGCACTCAAATTCAAGGAATTGGGTTCTACCTTTTGAGGACTATCAAATAATCTGTGGGCATATTTTAAAGCCACCAATGATCTGTGACATGTTGTTTTGATTGACATATGTTTAGAAATACCAGCTTCACACTGTTGGAAAGGGGAGTATCTTAATAGCTTTTTCAGAAAAGTATGCGTATTTTTTAGGAACTATACCAAATGGTGGTTTTTAAAAGGTGAGTTGCATTGTGAAATCTAAAACCATATCAATGAACTTTTCAAATTCAGTTACATTAAAATTTGTTAGCCTATCTTGTACTTTGAATGGATGTTTCGCCCATGTCGGATTTCACAACATCATGTATTGGTCACTTGGCATATTGAGTTACTGAACTGTGTAGATGTTCTAAATGTTGGCATATTTCATTATATAATACAAAATATTATATTTGTTAATAATAATACTACTACTAATTTCATCAGAAAAGTTTTTGAGTATTGGATAGCTATCAAGCTGACAGTGGCAGATACAATTTTTCTAAAATTCAAATTTTCACTTGAAGGCTTGAATTTTATCATTGGCAGCAAGTACTGTCAGTTGTTTTCCTTGAAGTGATAGTCGGTCTCACTTGGTTCATTGTGGAAAAAATGTCTGCCAAATCCCCAAGTCTAAATAAAGATGGTTCTTCATTGATTCAAGGAAAAGTGTTATTCTCTGAATAAAATGGCTGGTTCAGCTCACAACTCAATCTTACAAGCACTTTTCCTTGAGATAACCACCATACTTGAATTTGAAGTAGAAGTGCTTTTTTGCATAGTTCGAATTTTGTCAAACAAAATATTGAAAAGATGTATATGCAAGAGCTGATATTTTACAAAATCAATCATTTATATTGCTTCATCAAGGACCTTCTAAAGTGCAACTCTTCTCTGGCTTTTCCCCCTCTGCAAGTGAGTGGCAGTGAAGTGCAACATTCATTGTACTAGGACACTGATCAGTAGTATAGTTGGGGACCTCTGCCTTGAAATATGCTGAACCACCAAGGGTTTTCCCTACCATTGTTTTTGCACTGTCAATTCAAATGTCAACACAATGAAAAAGGCAAATAATGTCTTAGTATTATTAGGAAAATACTTTTGAGTTTGAATAACCTGATGGTGTCTCAGGGACCTTCAGAGATTTCATGGCCCATACTTGGAGTACCACTGTCCTAAGGTATTGGCTCATAGCCAATTTCTCCTGAGAAAGTCAATTAGTCTCTCACAAGCTTTAACACTGATCTTTATCTTCATCACCCTCCAGACCCTACCTGCACTCCACTAACCACCAATGCCTCTATTCATCAGGCTGAGCAATTAATTGTACCCTTTTTCTTGGAAGAGATTGCCACTGCCAACTCCTCCTACCCCTCCTCCTTCTCCTTCTCTTCTTCTCCTTCTTTATTTTATTTTATTTGACTGTGGTAGGAACATTTAGGATGAGATCTGCCCTCTTAGCAGATTTTAAGTGTACACTACAGTATCATTATCTTTTCTTTTTTTTGAGATGGAGTCTCACTATGTTGCCCAGGCTGGGGTGCAGTGGCACAATCTCAGCTCACTGCAACCTCCACCTCGTAGGTTCAAGTGATTGTCCTGCCTCAGCTTTCTGAGTAGCTGGGACTACAGGTGCGTGCCATCACACCCAGCTAATTTTTTGTATTTTTAGTAGAGATGGGGTTTCACTGTGTTAGCCAGGCTGGTCGCAATCTCCTGACCTCATGATCCACCCTCCTTGGCCTCCCAAAGTGCTGGGATTACAGGCGTGAGCCACTGTGTCTAGCCTACAGTATCGTTATCTATGAGTACAATGTGAGACAGCTAGTCTCTAGAACTTAATCATCTTGTGTAACTGAAATTTTATGTCTTGATAAGCAACTCTTTCTTTTTCCCTTCTTGCAGCCCCTGGCAACCAAGATTCTATTCTTTGTTTCTATGAGTTTGACTACTTTTGAAACCTCATGTAAGTGGCATCATGTAGTAGTATTTGTCCTCCTGTGACTGGCTAATTTCACTTTCCATAATGTCCTCCAGGCTCATCTATCCTGTAGCATGTAACTAGGTTTCCTTCTTTTTCAAGAAGAGATTGTCTCCTGACTTATTACATTATGTAGATAACTTTATAAAAAGATTTACTTAAAGTATTTAAATGTAATTCATGCAGATGATAGAACTTACTTTAAAATAATTTTTAAGAACCACGTACTCCAATTTAACGACATTGGTGTACTGCTGTGCCCTTGTTATTAAAGTTGATAAATTTTCTACAGCACAGGGCATGTTAATAAGTCATGAAATTAAAAGTGAAAGAAATGTTTTTGTTCTAATTGCCCCCCTTCCAAGGTTTTTGTTTGTTTGTTTTACAAGTTTCGGTGAATCAGAACCAGGTCTATGTTAAAGTTGTGAAACATTAACTCAACAGAATAGAGTCAGTAGGAGACCTGGTATTCAGAGGTCCCTGCAATCCTTTGATTTTTTTTTTCTCAAACTAGTTTGAATCTTTGTGCCATATTATTCATCATGCTGTGCACTGGCTGCCAAATTTTCTCAGAGATGCTGAACACAGCTTTTGCTGAGAGATTTGGGGATAGATCATACCTTTTGCCCTGACTAAATAATAATGTTTAAATATATAATATTTTAAACATTAAATATAAATTATATATTTAAATATATAATATATTAAACATATAATATTTAAACATTATTAGACATGGAAACATCCCAGAGGGCATAAATATCATCTTTATCTCTAAGCAAGTTATAGTCATTACTAAAAGGAGAAGCTACAAATTTCCCAAACTCAAGTCATGGCTCCCATTAGTTTTTTAAAATGCTTCAAAACCTCATGCCGACTTAGTAGGAGGAGCCTGCCAAGTAATGAAACTGGAATTCACATCTGCTTGGCCATTTTTGTTACAATGATCCACCTGTTGTTATGAGGGTCCATGATGTTGCACCTAAATTCTGGCCCTCATTTGCCTCTAAAGCTTAGTGTTCACTGCATTAACTCCTAGTATCCAAATGACGATTTATGCGGATCGTTTGCCAACATATACACAAATTACACCAAGGGGCTTTGGTGAAGCTAATGAAACTCAGAACTTTTCAATTGAAAAGATTGTTTGAAACAGATTTTCCTTGCAAAGAAATCCTTCTTGCTGTTGGGCAGTGGCAGATCTAGGTTTTGTAGGGCCTGAAATTTATATAATTTTGAGATCCCTCGATATCAAGAGCTCCCAACCCCTGGGCCATGGACCAGGAACTGGGCCACATAGCAGAAGGTTAGCGAGCAAGCAAAGCTTCATCTCTGCTTACAGCTGCTTCGCATCGCTCACGTGACTGCCTGAGTTCTGCCTCCTGTCAGATCAGCAGCGGCATTAGATTCTCTTAGGAGCACAAACCTTATTGTGAAATACGGATGCGAGGGATCTAAGTTGCTCGCTCCTTATGAGAATCTAATGCCTGATGATCTGTCACTGTCTCCCATCCTCCCAAAATAGGTCTGTCTAGTTGCAGGAAAACAGACTCAGGGCTCCCACTGATTCCACATTATAACAAGTTATAGAATTATTTCATTATATATTACAACGTAATAATAATAGAAATAAAGTGCACAATAAATGCAATGCACTTGAATCATCCCCCAAACCACCCCCACCCTGCCCCCATCCGTAGAAAAATTGTCTTCCAAGAAACAGGTCCCTGGTGCCAGAAAGATTGGGGACTGCTGCTCTATGTGAAAAAAGATAGAAAATTACACAATGATCTTCGTTAAAATGAGAAAATAAATCGCAACAAATTATGCAAGCCTTGAAAATTCCATGATCTCTTTAGGCAACTCAGTGGAAATGAGTACATAGAAATGCTTGGGGTGAGAACCCAGCATCTTTCCTCTTGGGACACTCTGTGAACCAATGCTTAGAGCACCCATAGTGACTGGGCAAGGGAGGGGACCCTGAAGCGTCACCTTCATTGCCTTCGCGGCGGATCTATCCTTGCCTTGGGAGAACTCTCTGTTCTAGACAACGCCACATCTCAAAGCCTGCCAGAGAGCATGACTGTGTTTTCAAGTGACCCTAAATCATGTTAAATAGAAGCCTGATGTTTGTTGAAGTGCCAGACACTTTGATTCTTTCCTTTCATACAATGACATTTAACAGCCCTTCTTATTCTAAAATTATATTATATTTAAACATTATTAGACATGGAAACATCCCAGAGGGCACAAATATCATCTTTATCTGTAAACAAGTTATAGTCATTACTAAAAGGAGAAGCTACAAATTTCCCATACTCAAGTCATGGCTCCCATTAGTTTTTAAAAGAGGACTACCTCTCAAGCAGTAATTCAAGAGTCAACATTTTAATGAGCTGTATTGGGTAGCAGGGAATTCATGATGCCCAATATCATATTTATTATATTTAGAAATTTACATGCTAATAAGAAAGCAAGTCCCTGTCCATAGACATGTTTTATAGTGAAAGAAAAACGCCTGTGAGTCTGAGAGTACAATGGTTTTAATTAAAACAATAGTGAAGGTTCTTAAAGATGGTATTTTAAAATATGCAGCAAGTCATGAGCTTTCTGCTGAGTGATTTCCTTCTCTTCATCTGCCAAAGTTATTTAGTGATATACTCTTATCTCTAGTGTATCACTTATTTCAGTAAATTAGAAAATTCATGAGCCGGGCGCAGTGGCTCAAGCCTGTAATCCCAGCACTTTGGGAGGCTGAGACTGGGGATCACGAGGTCAGGAGATCGAGACCATCCTGGCTAACACAGGTGAAACCCCATCTCTACTAAAAAACACAAAAGAACTAGCCGGGCGATGTGGCAGGCGCCTGTAGTCCCAGTTACTCGGGAGGCTGAGGCAGGAGAATGGCGTAAACCTGGGAGGCGGAGCTTGCAGTGAGCTGAGATCCGGCCACTGCACTCCAGCCTGGGCGACAGAGCCAGACTCCGTCTCAAAAAAAAAAAAAAAAAAAGAAAATTCATGAGCAGAAATAAGAAAATTAGAAAAAGGTATGCAGAAAAATTTGTGAAAAAATTACATTTTGTAAATACTAGAAGTGATAAATTAACCATTCATAAAGAATGAATGTGTCTATAATCCATCAGATTTTTTGACATTGAAGTAATGCAATGACTTTTAGCATGTGTTTCTCATTATAAGGATAGAACTATGAGATTTCAGTCATGTGATTATTGAAGCAACCATTCAGTTTTTTATTTTATTTAGATACAGTGAAAGATCGTTACAAATATCTCATCAACTAGCCAGTTTGACTCTGCAATGGCTTGAATCAACATTAGATGTAGCTGAAACCTCCACAGTCACCTCTTAGTGCAGTGCATTTGAGATATACATATATGCATTAAATGTAGATTATGACAGAATCAAGAGGCTCAGACTCAAAAATAAATTATTGTTCATCTTTGTTTCCTTAGATCTTCAGACAGTATCACACCTTAAATTTTCTAGATAGGTAATATATCTGTTTTAAATAAGTTTAGAGGAGATTTTGCATCCTACTTAATGATTATAATATTCACCATTAGAAACATTTGTTTAGTATTTAACATAAATTTTTATGCCACGGTTTAATTAAATTCTGCAATTATTTATTGCGTGTCTGCTATTTATATCAATCCTATGCTAGGCCATAACAGAAGTCAGGGGGGTTACAAATGAAGGGTTGGGGTAGATCTCTCTGAGGAAGAAAGACACACTATAGTGAAACAATGAGGCATCGTGACAATGTGTGTGTTCGTCTCTGTGGTTCCAGCCATAAGCGCTAAACGGAGAGACCTGAGAAGATGAAGTTCCGTGTTCAAGGAGGACTCATCTGAGGAGGTTTAGGAAGATCTGGGATGTGTCTAATGACATTGAAGGGGGATTACATTTGGGTAGGTGGAGGGAAAAGGAAAGCAACATTTTGCCCAGAAAGAACAACCTGGGCAAGAGGGTGGAGAAACTTTTATTATTCATTTTATTAGGAGACAGAGTCTCCCTTTTGTCTTGGGAAATTATTAAGATCCCTTCAGTCTTCTCTTTTCCAAGTCGAACAATCCCAAATCTTCTGACCTTTCACTCCACACCCTGTTGTCCAGCCCTTAGCCTTTTCTGATGCTCTCCAAGGTCTCTGCCTCACTTGTGAGCCATGTGGCCTAAGGGTGGCAGAGACTCTCTCAGGGGTTCAGGATTCAGACTTCTACTTTTCATTCCTCCTACTCTGTGGCCTTGGCCAGGTCCTTTCTAGGCCTCAGTTTCCATCTGTAATTTTAGGCACTGGACTTTGGACTTTTTACTTCCTTCTATCTCGAAATTCTGAATCTTAAATTGTGAAGCTAATATTCTACATAAGTTTCCAGCCATGTGAAATGAAGTTAAAGAGTTAATTTCCAATCTCCTTCATCCTATTCATTATGTATATCTTTCTTTAGATATTCCAATATCATAATTACCTTTAAAAACCCTGAGTCCAGGAAAAGGCTTGGTACCTCCATTAGAAACTGGGCTTACTTGTCCTAAACATTGTCAACAGCACACCATTTGTATAAAATGACCTAAAGTCCCAACCCACACCCGGTATGGAGAAAATTTATTTTCAGTTTAGGGATAACGAAGGTTGCTTTTGGTTGAAACGATTATGCTTGCTTCAAGCTATGAAAAATGTGAAAAGAAGAAAGAAAAACAATGACTTAAAAATCACACTACCCAGAATAACCATTACAATGTTAGGTGATCATCATCCCAGACTTAAGGAAGTATTTTTAGAACACATCACACAGAAATATAACTACTAAAGATAGTTGTAAGGCAAAAGAACATTAGTATCATTTTAGTAGTTCTTCTCATGATGTAAAAGATTTTTTTTATATAAAAATCACACTTTATCTCCCTGTTCCATCTCTTTCCTTCACAACCAAGACTTCCTCTCCTTCTGACATTGAAATCTGACTTTACCACTATTATTGAAATGGAACCTACCCAAGTGAACATGACATCCAAGTTGACAAACCTTTTGGAAAGTTTTCAGTTCTTTGACTTCTGGTTGGCATTCTGCAGACCACACCCTCCTAAAATTCTCTCTGACTTCTTTGTGAGCTCCTCTATCCCTTTCTCATACCTTTTATGTTGGGGTCCTATGCTTGGTATTAGTGTCTCCTCAATCTATAATTCTCCCAGGGGAGGTGGGAGGGTGGGGGGCCATTTACATTGCATGATTTCAGCTACTACTGAGATGATAACTCCTAAATCTTCATCTACCTACCTCCTAAATTATTTTTCCGTATACAACTGTCTGGATGTCCCACAGGCACTTCAAAGTCAAAATGTCCCAAGCTGAATTCACCATCTCCACTCCCAAACCTGCTTTCTTCCTGTTCAGATGAGCACTATAACTAAAATTGTATTTCTTAAGGCCTGAGCTGGGTATTATTTGTTGGTAATCTTCCATTTCCACCTTATTCTATGCTCTGCCTGATATTGCAGGAGCCAGAAACCTGGGAATTAGTTACATGTAGTAGAGTTCTGGATGCAATTGTGTTGTATCAAAGAAATACACTTGCTTGTGTTTGAGAGGTGGACGGGAAGCAGAGACATTCTCCTGACAGCAGAAGTGGTGGTGAACACACGGCCCTTGGCAGACATAAGTTTTGTGGTGACTGGGCTTCATGTTTCACTGCTGATCAACAGTTCTGGGGCTGCAGAATGTCTGTGACATTGGCAGTAGTTTTCTGAAGTCTCTCCATCTGTGTGGCAGCAACACCAGTTTCCTGATCTCTGCATTATACTTGCAGTGGTGTGATTAAAAGCTTAACAACCCTGACATTTGTTTTCTAGTCCTTTCAATTATTTTGGAGGCATCTAGTTCCCTGAACTTAACACCTTTTTGCTTTATATACCTTGTGTGGTTTGTTTTCTGACTGAACCTTGACTGACGTAACTCCAGTTTTGTTACAGGGGCAGTAGTAAGCTCTTTTCTTATATAGTCTTATGAATTCTCATTTTAAAATCCTAAGAAAAAATAATCATTATTTTACAGATAAGGAATCTGAGGTTTAAGAAATCAACATGACTTGTTCACTGCTGTTAAGAGGTAGAATCAAGGGAAACAATATATTCTCCACAGTCAAAGCCTGTAGGTGCTCTTTTTTTTTTCTTCAATACCAGCTACCTCTAAAATACCAAGATCAACTCAGCAAGTCATACATCTGAGAATCTTCATTGATTCTTTCCTCTTCCTCTCCAATCTTCCTCAATCTCTTCAACACTAAACCTGTTGATTTTCTCTAGGAGATATTTCTGCATTCAGTCTCCTTTTTATCCTGATCCACTGCCTTGATGTGGGCCCTCATCCTTGTTCTTCTAGATTAGTGTAATTTAGCTCCCTAACTGAAATGCTTGCTTCCATTCTGATCTCATTTAATTCATCTTTCATGCTGCTATCTGGAACTAGAGTTTAAAACAAAACTGACATTACTCTTCTGCCCAACTTCCTTCAGTTGCTCTCCATGCCATTGGATGATGTGTAAGCCTCTTGGCCAGTGAGAATAGGCCCTTTGTGTTCTAGTCTCTGCAGGTCCCACCTCATCTCCTGCACATCTTCCTTCTCTCTGCCCCCTAACCCACATGCGCTCTTCTTTGTCTCTTCCAACTAGACAAGGACAGGGACAATGTCCTCTTTATCTCTGAGCCTTACTCAATGCTTGACACTTAATAGGGTTCCAACAAATATTTACTGAAAAGAATTGATAAAGGAAAAACATATCATTGTTGGAAATCAAAAACATTTTCATACTTTTGTCAAAAATCCAGGAAGAGGCTGAAAGAAATTTATACCAGGCTGGAAACGATAATGAAGTCATTGTCCTAATGGAGAAACAACAGTATTCTGGTTTAGTCTACCAAACCCTGTTCTGGTTAATTTTGGCGAGGCTGTCTTCATTCTGCATTTCTTAGCTTATTTCTTTCTTTCTCCAGCTGCTGACCTATAAAGCACTTTAAATATTACAGTGTGGAGGATCGCACTGGAACAATACTGGCTGCAGATTATCCTCTGGCCACATCCCTCCTGACTAAATCATTCTTCAAGATGTTGTCTCTTTTACTTCATTTTTCCCATGGTGCATCAGTAAGGAAAATGAAATTATGCCTTTTGGTGCAAAGCATAGCCAATTGCATACATACTTCATCAAAATAAATGTCATCCCTCTCTTCCTTAGTTTTGGATAATGCAGGGTGTTGTAACTTATTAAAGTGAGTATTTGCTTAGCAGGTACGGTGTTTAGAAGGCAGGAAGGTCCAAAAAATGAGACAAAAACATTGCTTGAATTGAGATGAATGGATTGTACAGAGGAACCATGAGTCAAAGTTACTAAGATATTTTCCACCATGGTTAATGTTTAGAGCACAGGTTCTGGAGTCATATGCTGGGGTTGAATCCATTTCAACCACTTCCTGGCTGCACCCCCTTGGTAAGTTAATTCACTTCCTAAACTTCAAGTTTTCTCCTCTGTAATCTAACTAAGGATAATAATAGTATGTGCCTCCTGGGCTCATTATGAGGATTAAAGATAATACTGCAAATACAGTGCTCAGCATAATATCTGACAAAGTAGGAGGTCAATATATTTTAGCTGTCATTATTGTTATTACTTGAGCTGTATCTGTTAGTACTGGTTTGGGTGTGAATAGAAAATATCCACAGCAGGAGTGGCTCAACATGATAGAAGTGTGCTTCTCTTTCACATAGTAGTTCCTGAGTAGAAGTCCAGTCCAGCTCAGAGATTCAGGCTCCTTCCAGTTAACCTCTCCATCATTCCCAAGGTGTGACTTTCATCCTCACCATCCAAGATGGTGCCAAGAACTCCTGACGTGTTCTCCATAGCAGGATGGAGGAAAGGATGAAAAGTTTAAAAAGCGCAAACAGTGGCATGTCCTACTAGCTGTCTTTTAAGGAAGGATCGCAAGAGCTGCCAGAGGCATTTTGGTCCATAGTGTGTTGAGGACTGACCTTCATGGTCATCCAATCCCAATTCAAACTTAATTTTTTAAAGTATCACAAGAGCTATTGCCTGTAGTCTACCGTGGTTCACTATGATGATGAAATCTTTTTCTGTTATATTTCTACAATGCTGATTAACTAAAACATGAAATAGTCTTACACGATTGAATATTACTCAGTGTTTTACATCAGATGCCTTTGAAAAATTGTCTGAATGTTTTAGACATACCTGAATTGTTCAGATGTTAAATTCTGCACTTCAAAATATGATTTTCCTTCCCCTTTGTGACCCAGTGCCAACTTGAGCCCACAGGGTAAGGTTTATGTTGAAGGCTGGTTGTATAACAAATGCTTCCATCAAGAGTGCTCTGGGGCAGAGGTGGCCAAAAAGGGAGTGTGACAGAAAAAGGTGATGTGGCAGGAAGATTAGCTTTACTCCAAGATTCACATGAATAATAGATGAAATGTAATGTGGAATAAAAAAAGGTTAAAAAAAAAAAACCACCAACAAAATCCACCGAAATAACAGCAACTCAAGGTCACACACCATGCTGGGTATGCACAAGTGGGATAAATTACTGCCATAGCCAAGTCTGGAATGTGGTTTCTATGCTTCCTGTCCCTGTTCAATGACTATTGCTTGGCAGCTACTCATTAACACAAGCAGTAGGGTCACTGAATATAAGACAATAATTGGAGTGTAATATCTCTTGGTCTGTGGCTTGTTATCTTTTGTAACTGATCAAAATAGTTCATTTAGGGACATCTTATTCAATATTTCTAATTATAATAAAACCTCTGATGATTCAGATTTCCCAATCCTAGCGTCGCTGCCTTTGCATGGCAATCAGTAGATCACAGTCTTACACAGTTGGCGCAGAATTCGGTATGTTCACGAACTAAATACAAATTCAAGTTAACAGCATAATTGGGCTAATTTTGAGAAGCAAATGCATTAGTATTAGACATTAATCCTAAATATAAGCCTTTGTAATGAATAGGATTGAGGAACATAAAACAGTTATTCCAAAAAAGACAGAACCTAGTTCGGGTTGAGATATTAACTTCTTTTGTTTGAATCAGTTCTCCTAGCTGCTATAAGAAATGGGTTGGCCGGGCACGGTGGCTTATGTCTGTAATCCCAGCATTTTGGGAGGCCAAGCCAGGCAGATCACCTGAGGTCGGGAGTTCGAGACCAGCCTAACCAACATGGAGAAACCCCCATCTCTACTTTGTAAAAATATTATTTTGTAAAAATACAAAAATTAGCTGGGTGTGGTGGCACATGCCTGTAATCCCAGCTGCTTGGGAGGCTGAGGCAGAAGAATGACTTGAATCTGGGAGGTAGAGGTTGCGGTAAGCCGAGATCTTGCCATTGCACTCCAGCCTGGGCAACAAGAGCAAAACTCCATCTCAAAAAAAAAAAAAAAAAAGAAAGAAAAGAAATGGGTTGATGGTAGTTGACAGGGCAAGAACTTTTAGAGCACAGAACCCCTGTCCCTTTGCCTCATCCATTGCAGAAGCAAAAGAGTGACTGAACATTGCTTTTTCTTATCTAATATTTAATGAGTAATAAAAGGCTTCCTTTGACTATCTGATGCAACAAACCATAAAATATTTAAATGATAGTTAACTGTGGCAGACACTTTCAGCTGCCTGTTAAATATCTCCCCACTTCCTGCTTGCTGTCAGAAGCCAGATTTTTATCAAGGGCAGGAACATTGCCCTAGATACTTGCTTACGAAGCCTCTTTTGCAGTTAGGAGTGTGTTGCAGTTGTAGCCAATGAAATAAAGATGGAATTTGTCCCAGGTTTTGAGGCTTCCCTGATAAAAAGAGACAAATGCAGCTGACACTGTTTATCCCTTTTCTAGCTTCCCGTTTCCCTAAAGGCACGTTCTTCTAGAGCTGCAGCAGCTGTCTTGTGACCTTGAGGTGAAGTGCATCAGGTAAAAGCGCCTAGAGCATAGCAAACTCTAGTCTTTGAGCTGCTGACAATGCCAGCAACCCACTATCTCCAAGATTCTCATGGGTGAACTCTAATAATTTAAACTGGAATTGGGTTTCTGTTACTTGTAGTCAAATACATACATAATCAAACCCCAAGTTCATATAGAATTTCTTGGCCATTGGGATCACCATAAGAATAATGTAGAGTAAGATACTTCAGTGATTCCTTAATAAGTTAAAAGGAGCACATACAATATATTTTTTAAGTTGGGTTGGTAGGGTGTATTCAGAATTCTGGGGATTATATATATGCTGGTTACTCTCTGTTTTCCACCCCTCAGATCTGATCTGTGCCCTCCTGAATTCCTCTCTGTGTTTTAGAAGGCTGACCCTGTGAGCTGCTTCTCATCACCCCCTGGCTTCTGTTTGGGTTAAACTAAACTAATGGGAAGCACCAGCAGAAAATTGGGGGTTAACGAGTGTAATAGCTAATATCTGAACCCAAGACTTTGCCTTCTTAAGGAATAGTTATTTTGTATTCCTTAATGCAATGACTAGGGCTTAGTACTGATGTTTAATACTAATATATTTGCTTCTCAAAATTAGCCCAATTATGCTATTATCTTGAATTTATATTTAGTTTGTGAACATACTGAACTCTGCACCGACTGTGTAAGACTGTAATCTACTGATTGCCATGCAAAGGCAGTGGCACTAGTATTTAGAGATCTGAATAAGCAGAGGTTTTATAATCAAATAGAAATATTGAGTAAAATGTGAATAAGATAAATGATGTCTGGCCAGGCACGGTGGCTCATGCCTGTAATCCCAGCACTTTGGGAGGCCGAGGCAGGTGGATCACAAGGTCAGGAGATTGAGACCATCCTGGCTAACATGGTGAAACCCCACCTGTACTAAAAATACAAAAAATTAGCCGGGCGTGGTGGCACATGCCTGTAATCCCAGCTACTCAGGAGACTGAGGCAACAGAATCGCCTGAACTCAGGAGGCAGAGGTTGCAGTGAGCTGAGATCATGCCTCTGCACTCCAGCCTGGGCGACAGAGTGAGACTTGATCCCCCCCCCAAAAAAGAAAAATAAAGATAAATGATGCGACATGGTTTGGATCTGTGTCTCCACCAAATCTCATGTCAAATTGCAATTCAGAGTGTTAGGGGTGGGGCTTAGGTGGGAGGTGATTGGATCGTGGAGGTGGTTTCTCATGGCTTACCACCATCCTCCTTGGTGTTGTCATCAATAGTGAGTTCTTGTGAGATCTGGTTGTTGAAAACTCTGTGGCACCTCCCTCCCTCTTTCTAGCTCCTGCTTTGGCCATGTGATGTGTGCTCCCCCTGCCCCTTCCACCATGACTGTAACTTTCCTGATGCCTCTCCAGAAGCTGAGCAGATGCCGGTATCATGCTTCCTGTACAGACTGTGAAACCACAAGCCAATTAAACATCTTCTCTTTATTTTTTTTCTTTCTTTAATTTTTTTGAAATGGAGTCTTGCTCTGTTGCCCAGGTTTGAGTGCAATGGTACGATCGTGGCTCACTGCAACCTCCACTTCCCAGGTTCAAGCAATCCTCCTGCCTCAGCCTCCTGAGTTGCTGAGATTACAGGCTCCTGCTACCATGCCCGGTTAATTTTTGTATTTTTAGTAGAGACGGGGTTTCCCTATGTTGGCCAGGCTGGTCAAACTCCTGACCTCAGTGATCCGCCTGCCTTGGCATCCCAAAGTGCTTGGATTTACAGGTGTGAGCCACTGTGCCCAACCTAAACCTCTTTTCTTTATGAATTACCCAGCCTTAGGTATTTCTAGCAATGCAAAAATGGACTAATACAGAAAATTGGTACCAAGGAGTGGGGTGTTGCTATAAATATACATGAAAATGTGGAAGTAGCTTTGGAACTGGGCAATAGGAAGAGGTTGGAGGAGTGTGGGGGACTCAGAAGGACGGGAAGATGAGGGAAAGTTTGGAACTTCCTAGAGACTGGTTGAATGTCTATGACTAAAATGATGATAGTGATATGGACAGTACAGTCCAGGCTGAGAAGGTCTCAGATGAAAATGAGGAACTTACTGGTAAGTGGAGCAAAGGTCACTTTGGTTATGCCTTAGCAAAGAACTTGGCTGCATTGTGCCCCTCCTCTAGAGATCTGTTGAACTTTGAACTTGAAAATGATGATTTAGGGTATCTGGTGGAAGAAATGTCTAAGTAGCAAAGCATTCAAAATGTAGCCTTGCTGCTTCTAACAGTCTCTGCTCATATAGACTGAAGGCATTTCAGAGACCTTCATGGCAACACCTCCCATTACAAGCTTGAAGGCCTAGGAAGACAGAATGATTTTGTGTGTCAGGCCCAGGGCCTCACTGCCCTGTGCAGCCTCAGGACATTGTTCCCTGCATCCCAGCTGCTCCAGCTCTAGCCATGGCTCAAAGGGGCTCAGGTACAGCTTGAGCCACTGCTTCAGAGGGTGCAACCCTTAAGCCTTGATGTCTTCCATGTGGTGTTAAGCCTGCAGGTGCACAGAGTGTAACAGTTGAGGCTTGAGAGCCTCTGCCTAGATTTCAGAAGATGTATGGAAAAGCCTGGATGTCCAGGCAGAAGCTGCTGCGGGGGTGGAGTCCTCATGGAAACTTCTATGAGGGCAGTGCAGAAAGGAAAACTGGGTTTGGAGTTCCCACACAGAGGCCCCATTGGGGCATTGCCTAGTGGAACTGTGAGAAGAGGGCCACCATACTGCAGACCCCAGAATGGTAGATCCACTGACAGCTTGCACCCTGTGCTTTGAAAAGCCACAAGTACTCAACACCAGCTCATGATGGCAGTCATGGAGGCTAAACTCTGCAAAGCCACAAGGCGGAACTGCACAAGGCTTTGGGAGCCCACCGCTTGCACCAGAGTGCCCTGGATGTGAGACATGGAGTTAAAGGAGGTTATTTTTGAAGATTTAAGTTTTAATAACTGTCCTGCTAGGTTATAGACTTGCATGGGGCCTGTAGCTCCTTTGTTTTGGCCAATTTCTCCCTTTTGGAATGGCACTATTTACTCAATGCCTATACCTCCATTATATCTTGGGAGTAGCTAATTTGTTTTTGATTTTACAGGCTTGTAGGTAGAAGGGACTTGCCTTGTTTCATATAAGACTTTGAACTTTTGAGTTAATGCTGGAATAAGTTAAGACTTTGTTGGGCTGTTGGGAAGGCATGATTGTATTTTGCAATGTGAGGAACATGGGATTTGGAGGGCCAGGGGCAGAATGATATGGTTTGGATCTGTGTTTACACCAAATCTCATGTCAAATTGTAATTCCCAGTGTTGAAGGTGGGGCCTGGTGGGAAGTTACTGGATTATGGGAGTGGTTTTTTATGGTTTAACACCATCCCCCCTTGGTGCTGTCACTGCAATAGTGAGTTCTCATGAGATCCACTTGTTTAAAAGTGTGTGGCACCTCCCTCTTCTCTCTTGCTCCTACTCTGGCCATGTGTTGTGTGTGCTCCCCTTTTACCTTCTGCCATAATTGTAAGTTTCCTGAGATCTTCCCAGAAGCTAAGCAGATGCCAGCATCATGCTTCCTGTATAGCCTGTGGAACCATGAACCGATTAAACCACTTTTCTTTATAAATACTCAGTCTCAGGTATTTATTTATTGCAATGCAAGAATGGCCTAACACAAGGTGGGAGAGCTTTGTGCTTTAGGGCTTTGTCTTCTCTGCTTTGAGCTGAGTTATGTGACAAAATTCATATCCCTCAACTACACTCCCTCCTGCAGGCTCTATTCCATGGCTTCCATTCTCAATGAGCTTCCAAAATGTATTACCTCCCCTTCAGGCCAAGGGTGGTAACTGCTTTTTTTGGTAGTTAGTTCCTAGGGACTTGAACATCTTTTATCAGTTCCTTATCTCTGTCCACATTTTATGAACATTCCTTGAATCACTTGAGTTGGATTCTGTTTTCTGTTGGTATTCTGTCTGATACAGTGTTCTATACCTGAGTTTCTAATATGGACATTAATTTATTTGATGAAAATCATAAAATATTTTTTAAAAAATTGTCTGAATTTGGCATGTGACCTGGTACATTCAACTGAAATTTTGTTGATTTGTGTGGTGATTTGAACAATGTAATCCATTAATACAAATGAACTCATTAAGGATATCTTTCATATTTGCTATCTTATTTGTATTCCATTCTCTTTATGACAATGATGAACGGTCCTAGAGATATCAAACTTTATTTCCACTGCAAAGATATGTTGCCTGGAGTTACGTATTCTGATCTAATACAATATTTGCCAAGTAATTTTATAATTATTTCTGAGTTAATCCTAACAACCTTGCTATGAACAGGGTCAATTTTATTATAATCTTTATTTTAGAACTCTGGTTTCTGAGCGAGGAAAAACGATTTGTCCAAGGTTACATTATATGCTGGCTAAATTTAGTCTAAAATACAGAGTTCCTCATTCTTTTTCTTGAGGCTGTCAGTGTAATGTCTCACTGGAAAGGTAATGTACCATCCAACACTAGGGCAGAGGATGTTGGATGTCTTTCCTTACTGATACACAAGCCGTCATATTTAGTTTATGTTTGTTGATTGTTTCTGATTTTTCTGATAAATGCCAAGGAATATTGGATAGTTTTATGATCTTTTTTCACCCCCTTCAGTTCTTCTCTTATTTTCTTTTCTCACATGCACCTTCATGAAACCACTGCTATAAAGGAAGGAAAAGAGATGTCTGGAGTGAGGAAGGAGATGTAGGAGTGGGATTTTCTAAAACATCTACCAATATAATTATACTCTCCAGAGAGAAGTGTCCAATGGGTGAATCAAAGGCCAAGTAGTGCCCACTTGACTTAGGTCAGCTATTCAACCTGATATTTTCAGTAAAAACCTTTAGAATTGTTTAAAAAGGCAACAAGCCCAGTTAGACCACTTGTATGTGTTGGTATGATTAACTGCCTCACTACCTGTCTGTCAGCAGGGAATTTAAAGTTTTCTCAAAATGGGAAGACTGACTTCACTTGTCACATATGGGGCACTTGCCATTAAAGTAAGAAAAGATAGCTTCAAGTTGATTTCTTTTTAAATGCTAAAATCAAAGATTGCTGTGCTATACTTCATAATTGCATAGGAGAATATGTGCTGTGATCTGCACAGGTCGTGCTCATTGTATGGTATGATGAAGATAATAAGCTTTCTTTGTAGTCCTGACCTTAACCACTGCCAGTGTCTGCCAAAAATGGAACTTAATCTTCTGACCAAATCACTCTTCTTCTTGAACTTTCTGTGCTCATCATCCAAGTCTTCTTGGACTTCCTGTGCTCATAATCTATTCAGTTGCCATATATCCAGGAGTCATTTTTTTACTTTTTTTTCATTCTGTATATTTTACAGCCCAAAGGGAAAAGAGGCTGTTCTCATTTTCCTTTCCTAAATGGCTTGAGCTCGGGGAAACCATGGATTCTGAAGAATAGAAGAAAGGTATTTCGGGCAATGAAATCCCAATCTCTTGAGGGATTCGTGGATTTGAACAAATATGAGTTATGCATTTTCTTTCTGTGACTCCTTTTTCTTTACCTACTCACTAGAAGACAGTGTTCCTGTCTTAGTCCGTTTTGTGCTGCTGTAACAAAACACCAGGGACTGGGTAACTTGTAAAGAACAGAAATGTGTTTTCTCACAGTTTTGGAAGCTGAGAAGTCCAAGATCAAGATGCCAGCAGGTTCAGTTGTCTGGTGAGGGCTGCTGTTTTCCAAGATGGCACCATCCAAGACAAGCCACACCTCACTGAGAGTACGCATGGTGTATCTTCACAGGGCAGAAGGCAAGCTGGCTGAAGGCAGCATGGAGCCTCTGTATAAGGGTCTTAATTCCATTCATGAGGGAGGACCCCTTCTGGCATAATTACCTCTTTAAGGCCCCACCTCTTAACACTGTTGCATTGGGAATTAAGATTCAACATGAATTATTTCAGAGGGGATGAAAACATTCAAACCATAGCAATTGGCCATGAATCCATCATTGGTCTCCTTTTTTTCTTACTCTGTCCTCTTCCTCTGAGTGACTTCTCTCATGTGGACACTTTCAGCTGCCACTTGTGTGATGGTGAATTTAGCACATCCCTCCACTGAACCACAAACACAGGGGCCAAACTGCCTATTGAGCATCTCTACTTGAACATCCTATAGGCAACTCAAAGTCAATGTGTTTGGATTGTATTCCCTCCAAATCTGTTTCTCCTCCTAGATTCCTTGTCTTGAATGGCACTTCCCTCAGTCACCCTTATCAGAAGCTGCCCAGGAGCTGTCACTGTCTATTCTCTATTTTTAGCTCTCTACCTTGTCCTTTAATAACTGCAATTCATTATTTGCCTTACAACTCCCACACATTAGTCCTACTTCTTGGAAGGCATACTGCAATAGTTTCCTGATTGGTTTCCTTACTCTCTCCCTTTCTCTCTCCAGGTCCCATTTCAATTCATCGTTGTATTGCTATTATTCTACTCACATCATTCTCTGCTTAGAACCAATCCATCATTGAATACGAGGCAAACTCCTTAGCTGCACCCACATGACCTTAATTATCTTACCTGTCTACCTGTCTATAGCCTCATCTCCTGCTATTTCTCCACGTGTGCGTACCTTTGTAAGCTGCACAAACATGCCTTGCTGGTTCTCTTTCTTCGTGATTTCACACTTGACATATCTTTGCTGGAGATTGTCTGTCCCACCTTTGAATCTAGCAAACTCCTACTCATCCTTCAAAACTCAGTATCATTTCCTGTAGGAACTCATCTCTGGGACTCCTGACTCACGTTTAGACTTTTGCACTGGGCTTCCATCCATAAGTCCATGTACATGCCTCTCTCATATCACTTACTATACTGCATCAATATGTTTCTCTCCAAGTTAACTGGATTTCATTTGAGGGCATTCACTGTATCATTTAAAAAATGTAATGTCATGTTTTATCAAAGTTTTACATGTACATACTTTTCAAAGTTAATTATTTCTTTAATGCTTATTATGAAAAAAATTTCCCAGGCCCCCACCCTCTATTCCCTGTTAATTACTGTCTTCCCTCCATCACCCTTTCCATCTCCTTCCATCCCAGCAGGCAACCACCTTCAACCTCTTACTGTTTCTCTTTTGTAATTACTTTCAAATTTCTATATAATATGTCTATACTTCTATTTCTTGATTTTTAGATTTTGGATTTTAGATTTTCTCTCTTGGAGATGTGGCTTTAGTTCTTTGAGCTCCCCTCTCCCTACTTCTACTGCCTTCATCCTCCTCAAATAGTTAAGTCATTTTTTTTTGGTTTTGTCTTCCTAAAGACATGCCTTCTATCATTCTACACCAATCTGTACAGGTTTCCTACTAGGATCCTCCCCTTACAACCATCCTGGAGGTTATCTGTACCTGTTGGATGCTGTTTTCTGGAGACTATGTTCTTTTCCATGACTCCTTCTGTTTTTTGGTCTATTTCATCATTTTGAAGGACCGTGTTCTTCAATTGTTTCCTGAAAAAGAACACATGATAATAAAAGATGTGAAAGAGGCCAGGCACAGTGGCTCACACCTGTAATCCCAGCACTTTGGGAGACCAAGGCAGGTGGATTGCTTGAGCCCAGGAGTTCAAGACCAGCCTGGGCAACATGGTGAAACCCCATCTCTATAAGAAATACAAACATAACTGGATGTGGTGGTGTCCACCTGTAGTCCCAGCTGCTTGGGAGGCTGAGGTGGGAGGATGGCTTGAGCCTAGGAGTTCGAGGTTGTAGTGAGCGATGATCATGCCACTGCACTCCAGCCTGGCTGACAGAGTGAGACCCTGTCTCAAAAAACAACAACAACAACAACAACAAACAAAAAAAAAAAAAAAAAGAAGAAGATTTGAAACCATCATTTTATTTTATTTTATTTACTTATTTATTTTTGAGACGGAGTCTCACTCTGTTGCCCAGGTTGGAGTGCAGTGGCCCGATCTCAGCTCACTGCAAGCTCCTCCTCCTGGGTTCACGCCATTCTCCTGCCTTAGCCTCCCAGGTAGCTGGGACTACAGGCACGCACCACCAGGCCCGGCTAATTTTTTTGTATTTTTGGTAGAGAAGGGGTTTCATCATGTTAGCCAGGATGGTCTCCATCTCCTGACCTCGTGATCTGCCCATCTCGGCCTCCCAAAGTGCTGGGATTACAGGCGTGAGCCACTGCGCCCAGCCTGAAACCATCATTTGATTAAAATTTTGTAGGGCATAGAATTCTGGATGTAAATATTTTCCCCTTAATTTTTGGAGGCATGCACCACCGTCTTCTAGCTCCCAGTGTTGCTGTTGAGAAGTCTGATATGGGTATGATTCCCATTCTTGGCATGTTTTGTGTTCTTTTTCTTTTCTGGAAGGCGTTGGTGTTTATTTGTTTGTTTTTCTAGGATTCTGAAATTTCACAATGCTGTGTCTTGGTTTGGGTTTATCTTAATCCATTATGGGTGCTAAATAATTTGGAAATGTATATTCTTCTTGTGGGAAATTGTTTTGAATTTGTCTTTATTCTTCCTGTTCATCTCTTCTGGAATTTTTATTATTTGGCTGGGCTCTAGTTGTTGTTTTTATTTTTTCTTTCCTAGTTTGCTTTTCTTAATTTTGTTATATTTCTTGGAGAGTTTTAAAATTTTGTTTACATCCCTATTAGTCATCTTTTCATCTCTAGTACCAATTTTTTAATTTTTAAGAGTTCTCCTTTTAAGTTTAATTTTTAGTTGTCTGAATGTTCCTTTCTATTTTTATTTCACTGATGCAATCTAGTATGTCCCTGAGGATATTCATGACAGGTTTTCATTTTAAATTTCCTTCTTCCATTGCCCCTGTTTCTTCTGAGTACCCTTCCCCTCCCTATTGGTTTACCTTAAACCTTAGATATCCAGTGATCCTAGGCTGTCCTGTCTAATCACATTTAAGAATGAATTTATCCAGTTGCTGATTGGAAGTTCCTTATGCAAGGTCAGTGCTTGCTGCTTGCTGGGCTTTGCAGCTAGAGCCTAGCCAAATAATAACAGGCCAGGTCTGGCTGGCCTGTTTCATTGGGACACCCCAATTCTTCTCCTTTGGGATGATTTGATTCCCACCCCCTAATATCTTCCATTCTTCTTCTTGTGGAGCACAGACCTGACTCCTAGTAGTATAGGAGGCCTGGGGAAAATGGGAGCTGAGAGGTGGTCTCACCATTCAGTAGACTTTCCCCTAATTTGTCTTTGCACTGTAGTAACCCTATCCACTGTCAGCGGTGCTCTGTGTTCCCCAGCCCAGAATACTTCTGGTTTGCCCTCCTCAGAGAGCAAACTCCTATTCTTTTCCTGGCTGCTGCTTAAACACTTTTTGACCAAGCTTTCTGTTTTCAGCTTTGCGTTTATTCCTTCTTTTAGCAGTCGCTGCTGCTGTGGATACTGAATCTTTCTGGGGTTCTGTGTTGCAATTCACATTGTTTCTTGGTTTCCCCTTCTGCTGGCGTAGATGTCAGCTGTCTCTGGTTTAAAATCTCAGCCCCCCCTCCTCCATTTGCTTTTTAGCTTCACATTTTGTTGACTGCTACTTAGCACCAGTTTCTTTGCCCTTGTGGTTGATGATTTTAGCTGTCATTTTAATGGGAATTAAAGAGGAAACATCGGTAAATGCCTGCATTAAATTTAACTTCTTTAACTGGTAGAGCCCTCAGTGTTTTATTCCCCAGAACTTGGCATTTAATAGACACTTAGTGGAAGTTAATTGAATAAATATGTCAGTGCTCAGAACACAATACCCCCAAACATGGCCCCTTGGCAACTGAGAACACTGCAGAAGCGGTCGCTTTGACCTTACACTCCTTCGTATGTGAAAACTGTTGATAAAGGAATTGTCTCGAGGACAAGAAGAATCTGAACAAACAGATTTTGCTAAGCTCTCCCGCAGTTTATTACCATTAGATCATATTCCTTGCATCAAATTAGACTTCTATATCACTGTTCGTTCTTCGTCCAACCTAAGCATTAAAATACGGATTTGCCTGGCTTGGGGGTCTTCATCTTTGGAGGCTCCCATGTTATGTAAAACTTTGTGGTTAAACAAAGTTGTTATGCTTTTCTCTTGTTAAATTTTTTCTAGATTAAATTCTATTCCTTTCTTGTTTCTCTTTTGTGATTGTGTGAGAGATAAAGAAAATAAATGTCTTTTTTGAGCAGTGGCTTTTTCTATGGCTGTGCATTGGACTTGAAGGGAATCAGGATATGCCACCCCAAAATATGCCACTTTGGCATAAGGATTCTTTTGAGCTGAAGGGATCTGAGTTTCTGAAATTCCTTACCTACCTAAAAGCAGAGCATCCCAAAAGAGCTCAATATCCCTAAGTGCCTTCCCAGGGAGTAACTCTTATTTTCTCTTCTTGGCACTACACTCAAACGAACATCATCACAAGACTATCATATGTTCCATCTATTCTCCTAAGGACCATTTATCTTTCCAAAAAGCTATTTGCTTTTCCACATGTGCCCTTTTTTTTCTTCCTTTTCCCCTACTAAGTTGGGTGTGTAGATCCCAAGTTCTAATGATCCCTTTGAGTTACTCATCTGTGAGTGTCCCATGTGTATGCATGATTGCATGATGCACATGCTAATAAAATTGTATGCTTTTCTTTTGTTTATCTGTCTTTTGTTAGTCTAATTTTATGAGGCCTCAGCCAGAGAATGAACCTAAGATGGGTAGGGAGAAAACACAGTACGAATGCCTGGGAACCATCATCAGAAACTCTGATTTAACTAGCCTGGGGTGCAGCCTGGGCACTGGATTGTTAAAAGCTCCCCAGTGGATTCAAAAGTGCAGCAAAAGTTGAGAACCAACTCCTTAAAGTGTATTAAAGATGATATATGTAAAAATAGATGCCTTATTCTACCTTAAGTAAATCAGCTAGTCAGTAAGACAGTAGCAGCAGAAATTTAGGGGTTGCACATTTAATCTCAACAAAAATTCTGAGCACAGAAGTGCACTTTACAGTTTGTTGTGCTGTCTGAATGAATGTAGCCAGCAGACTCAAAATGCCACAGAGGTGTTGATTAAGAAGGTTTTGCTGACAATTAGGAAGTGGCTTTCCTGTTATGCTAACCCAGACTTTGATTCACTCTTCCCAGTTTTCAAGACAATGTTTAGCTTTCTCAGATGCATTTTCCCCAAGGTTCACAGTCATCTCTTGCATATCGTAGACTTTGTGGAGTAGGCTGATGGAGGTGGAGATTGTCTCAGAAAAAAAAAAAAAAAAACCCAAGGATGTTCCTGGTAGAGAAAGAATGAACTTAAATGCATCTCCTTGATGTGCTGTCTAAATATCTTAAGCTGTCCCTCTCTTCCTTCTCAAACCTCACTTCAGAGTTTCAATACTACTTTTGGTGTGCTAAATTTTTGTTCATTGATTTTGTCCACAGTGTTCTAAAGATGCATTCACATTTTTCTGCATCTGATTCTCAACTCCAAGCATTAAGTCCTAAATTAATTTTAATGAACCTGTGCTCTATATATTAGTTACTGTTTTGATCATGGAGTCATGACCAAATAGAAGTTTTCATTTGAAAAAATAATGAATTGATTGATAATTGGTATATATGAAGGGTTTGATCACATTCAAAACTGTAAAAAGAATGACACCTCAGAGACTACCACTTGTGATTTGTAGAACTGGATTTACCAGAGGAGGTTGGTAGGAAATGCTGTCTTGCACTGAATCAGGAGACATGAGCCCTACCGTTCTACCATGCAATGACATGTGGCCTTGGATAACTCCATTATGGAACTGTGCCTGTTTCTTCACACGTAAAATAGAGTTGATGGCAGATATCTTCTCCGCCTACCTTTCATGGTTGTTGTAAAGATTTAAATAGTAACCTTTCTCACCGCATCACATTCACTAGGACGCAGGACTAATTTCCTCGTCTGTGCTTTTGAGTATCATTTAACCTACTGTGATACTCAGATCTAACTGTAGTCTGTATCAGAATCACCCAGAGGGTTTGTTAAAACATCTTGGTGGGTCCCATCCTCAGAATTTCTGATCCATTAGGTGTGGGATGGCGCCCAAGAATTAGCCTTTCAAACAAGCTTCCAGGTAATGCTGATGCTGCTGGACAGGGGATAACGCTTTGAGAACCACTGGTCAAAAGCTCGTCCCTACATATGAAAGACCCAGCAGACCCTCTTAGCAAAATTTGAGGTTAATTGATGGTGTACTGTACTTCTGCTTTCTGCTTTCATCACTTTCAGCTTCTCCACAGCTGAGAATTCTGATCTCCTCCCCATTTGTCTCCACTGTGCTTCTCCCTGGGCTTTCCTGCCTTGGTTTCCTTCCTCTTCTGTGCATGTATAGCCATGTGACTGGGTCTCCACTCCTTTGGCTGCTTCCTGGTACCTTGCTTCCCATAACCTCCAGCTGCCTTTTGGCTTCTCCCAAAAGCTGTCTTCCCAATGGGCAGGACATAGCCTCCATGCCAATTCTTGCTTCAAGTTTCCCCATCTCCTCTCACAATTTATTCATTCTCTGTGTAAACCTGAGAACCACCATGTGCCAGTGTTACAGGAAAGGGATTCGCATCCAGACCCCATGAGAGGGTTCTCAGATCTTGTGCAAGAAACAATTCAGGGCAAGTCAATAGAGTAAGGTGAAAGCAAGTTTATTAAGAAAAAAAAAAGGGGGGGAATAAAAGAACGCTTACTCAATAAAGCAGCCCCAAGGGCTGCTGGCTGCCCATTTTTATGGTCATTTCTTGATTGTATGCTAAACGAGGGGTGGATTATTCATGCCTCCTCTTTTTAGACCATATAGGGTAACTTTCTGATGTTGCTGTGGCATCTGTAAACTGTCATGCTGGTGGGAGTATAGTGGTGAGGACGACCAGAGGTCACTCTCGTGGCCATCTTGGTTTTGGTGAGTTTTAGCTGCCTTCTTTACTACAACCTATTTTATCAGCAAGGTCTTTATGACCTGCATTTTGTGCCAACCTCTTATCTCATCCTGTGACACAGAATACCTTGACCATCTGGGAATCTAGCCTAGTAGTTCTCAGCTTCATTTTACCCAGCTTTTATTCAAGATGGAGTTGCTCTGGTTCAAATGCCTCTGAAACCAGGACTTAATCGGGTGGTCTAATTAGACTAAAGTGTTAATAGCTGATATATTACCCCACTCGGGTTTCTGGATTAATTGACACTTTACTGCTCACTTCCTGGGTGCCAGAACCTGGGATGATAACTGGGTGCATATCTGTGAATAAAACATACATTATTTCTGCTTTTGTGGTGCTTACCATTCTAACTAACGAGGAAAATGAATTTTAGACAGTGGGCTGGGGCCGGTAGGTGGAGATTGATGCCCCTTTGATACCGTCAAATAACAACAGTAGGAAACGAGAGTTGATGCTGGGGTCCTTGAGTCTCCTGCCCCTTATGTCCGCCAGGGCCAATTATGTCACGTTTCTTAAGCTCCTAGAAGAGACAACTAAATTGTTGGGTGAAATTGATGATTTCCAATTCTAGGGCCTTGAAAAAAAATAGTATTTCAATTAATATTTATTGAGGGCTTACCATGTGTCCAGGCCTGTATTGAGAACTTTGCATGATAATCCTCACATCAGCCCATTAGACAGGGTCTACTACTATCCCCATCCTGCAGATGAGAAAACGGAGGCACAGGTGGACTATATTCTTAGCTTATGGTCACCCCCTATCAAGGGGTGGGTAATCAGTGTTTGAATGTGAAAGGATTTTTTGCTCAATGACATTAACACCTTCTGGGTACCCTGCCATTTCCCCTGGATATATTTCTTGTTCTTTCTCAAGATAGGTTATGGAAACCACAGAAAAAAAGATGTGCATGTCTTTTAGTCATTATTTTAGAGAAAGGCATTGTGTTTTTGCCCCTCGAAATCTGTGGAATTGCTTATACTGGAAAATGGATATGTGCTATTAAAAAATTCAGGTATGGACTGGGCGCAGTGGCTCATGCCTGTAATCCCAGCACCTTGGGAGGCTGAGGGGGGCAGATCACAAGGTCAGGAGATCGAGACCATTCTGGCCAACATGGTGAAGCCCTATCTCTACTAAAAATACAAAACTTAACTGGGCATGGTGATGCATGCCTGTAGTCTCAGCTACTTGGGAGGCTGAGGTAGAAGAATCATTTGAACCAGAGAGACGAAGGTTGCAGTGAGCCGAGATCATGCCATTGCACTCCAGCCTGGTGACAGTGAGATTCCGTCAAAAACAAACAAAAAAACAAAAAACCAAAAACCAGGTATGTAGCTTTACATCACTATAAGAACTCCCACTGTAACCTGTCTACTTCTAAATGTGCTTCTCTGACTTTAGAGCCAGTGGACCGTTAGGGAAATTTGCCAGTAAAAATCAATGCTCCTTTCATACACAGGCTAATTCCAAAGAATTATTGGTTTACATGACATCTCCATGACCCAAGTGAAAAGCTGAGACATTTTATAAGCACATAGTACCATTACCCAAAGGAACTACAAAGAAGTAAAATACTAATGTAATATCTATTTCAAAAGAAATAAAAAGAAACTGTGAGTGACTGGAAAATATACGTAGTCTCATTTGTTGCTTTTCCCTATGAGTTTACTAGCTCTTGAGCAATGGATTCCTAACCCAAGCTACACTCTAGAATCACCCCCAAATTCCTCAGAACAATGATATCAGAATCTCTGGGGGCTGCAACCCTGGCAGTAGTATTTTTTTTAAAGCTTTCCAGGTGATTCCAATGTGCAGCCAAAGCTGAGCTCCACTGGCCTAGGGTCAACTCAGGTTATCTGGTAGCAGTACTAATGTCTGCCAGTCTTCAGAGAGAGAGAGAGAGAGAGAGAGAGACGGAGAGAGAGAGAAAGGACCAGAGACAAAATAGCAATGTTTTCTTTCCTGCAAGTGTTGAGGAAATATTAATGAGCACCCTGACATTTGTCTGATTGCCATCATCTGGAACATTCTGCAATGATTTATCCAACAAGTAATTTAATTAGCATGGTGGAAAGAAAAGCACATCATGAACACGTAGGACGCTAATAAACTGACTAGAGGCAGCTCAGGATGAGACGATAGATGACATTTTGAAAGAGATATAGAATTAAGTACATGACGAGGGCTTAGTAAAACCCTGATTGAATCAAGGCTCTGTTACCTGATAGGTGAAATGAATACAAATGGGGAAGCAAGATGGCAATTGTGTTGTTCAGGAAAACTGTACAAGTGGTGAGTGTGGAAAAAGATTCTACAGAATCCGTTCATTTAAGCAGATATTGTTAGAATAGTAGAAATAATCTATGAATCACTTCACCCGAGTGGGGTGATATATCAGCTATTAACACTTTAGTCTAATTAGAGCACCCAATTAAGTTCTGGTTTCAGAGGCATTTGAACCAGAGCAACTCCATCTTGAATAAAAGCTGGGATTTAGTTTCAAGGTAAATTGTATTACCTTTCAGGTACCAAAATATTTAATAATAACCTAGCTTTGAATTTGCAAATAGTCATTTCTTTAAAGTGTTAGCTCAGAAACTGATTCTGTTGAAGGAATTTCTCCTTAGTTCAGCTAAAGATGGGGTCCTTGTCACACGGCCATGAAATGTTAGGCTCGCAGACACTTTGAAGGGTGAGAAAAATGGGATTTATTGGGCAAAAAGAAAAAAAGGGAAGCAGGGACCCTCGGCAGAGCTACAGTCCTGCTAGTGGACTTCTGCCTCACAGACTGAATCCCGGGTTCCATCCAGGAAGAGGAGGGGCCAGGCTCCTCCCCGCTGCAAACGGTGCGGACTTCTGTGGCTTCACTCCAGGGCACACTCCTCCCAGTGCGGAGGTGGTTGGAATTTCTCTGAGGACCCCTTTACACTTGGCTGTCTCAATTACACATTGTGAGTCAGCAGTATAACCAGGAAAAAAAAAAAAGCATTCAGGATCCATTCAAAAATATGCTTCTTAGACTTTCTGAAGGATAACTACAGAGTTCTTCCACTTTCTTAAAATTTAATATACTCACACGTTTTGCTCATGAGCTTATTAGTATACATGTGTGTATTGGTTGAAAAAGGACTCTGAGGCTGGGCGCGGTGGCTCATGCCTTGTAATCCCAGCACTTTGGGAGGCCGAGGCAGACAGATCACCTGAGGTTAGGAGTTTGAGACTAGCCTGGCCAGCTTGGTGAAACCCCGTATCTACTAAAAATACAAAAATGAGCCGGGCCTGGTGGCAGGCTCCTGTAATCCCAGCTACTTGTGAGGCTGAGGCGGGAGAATTGCTTGAACCTGGGAGGCAGAGGTTGCAGTGAGTCGAGATCACACCACTGCACTCCAGCCTGGGGGACAAGAGTGAGACTTTGTCTCAAAAACAAAAAACAAAAAACAAAATAACAAAAAAAACCCGGACTGGTGTCAGATAACCTGTGTACCATTCCACCTTCACTGCTGGCTAGCTTTATGACTTTGGGCAAGTTAACATCATCTTTGTGCCACAGTTTTCTCATCTGTAAAATGGGGATAATAGCCTGCCTCACAGAGTGGTTGTGAGAGTAAATGTGTTACTTGTAGAATTCTCTTCCTGGGTTCTGGCACACAGTACCATATGCCTGTTAACGCTGCAATTACAAGGACAAAGAACTAATTTTTGGACCCACACACTCCTTTCCCTATTTTTCTCTTGCCTTTTGTCTGTCTTCAGGCCATTTTGCTGTTAATTAGCACCTCCATCTTATCACGAGTGACAAATAAAGACAGGGAATCAAGACAGTTTTGGAATTATCACCTAGTTAAAATATAAAAAGTCTGAAGCCATTGACAAAAATGAGATTTGGGGTTGTCTATAGAATTAAATTATCTGTGTTCTTCCCAGAACGTGCAATTCTCCCAACTCTTCCTTTGAAGTGGATAATTGAAGGTTAGTCCAAACCATTGGCACAAAACTCCAGATATATGTTAGAATCATTGGAGATGTTTTGAAAAATGCCTTTGCTCTGGTTCACCCCTAGATTGATGTCATTGGAATCTGCATGGTGGGTTTTGTTTGTTTTTGTTTGACAAAAGAAGATTAGAGGGGAAGGAAAGTTCCTTCTTTGACTGTTGGTGTATTGAGCTGGCCTTCTGTTTTCTAAGTCTGGCTGATGTTTAGAGGTGATGTGTGCTTTCTGAGTGCTTTTGTGAGTTATCAGGCCCCAGCCCCATGAGTGGAGATTTTTCACCTGCACAGTCCCTAATGCCAGTGATAACGCTGCTCCAGCTCATCCCTTACACCTGGGCATCCAGCCTCTGCTGTAGCTACTGCAGGTCCCATCCCTTCTCTAGTGACCCTATTATACAGGATCTAAAACAATCTCCAGTGGATCATGAGAAACAGTCATGCTTCTTTTTCCCTGACAAACTTGGAGTCCAGGCTCATTCCTTTGGCAGCCACCTTTCCCTCAGCACCATTTGTATCAGCTGGTCAGCCCATTATTTATCCTCCAGATTTCTCAGAGAGGAGTTAGTCACTAGTGTACTGGGTCTTCTAATTTCAGGGTACACATATCATGCTCTGCAAATGATCCCTCTGTAGTTCCTTTCTCTTGGTTCACAACAAAGAGACGAACACTTTCCAGCTCTGACGGGGAACTAAGACTCATGCTACAACTCTCTTTACAGAAAACTTCTCTCCAACCTCCAAGGGCTCTGAAACAGTAGCTAGAAAGAGAGAAGGCACTGTAACCCCTTTCTCCCCAGAATATGCTCCACCTGGTGGGAGGGGAAACAGTTGTGACTGGAATGAAACTAGAAGGTTTGATTAACAAGTAAGGGTGACCTTTCTAATTTCTAATTTGAAACTTGGTCTTGCCCTTTAGAGGAATGATAGGACTTTGTAATTTTGAAACTAACCAGAGAGTTAGGAGATTGCTAGTGTTTTCATCCAGAAAGAGAAAGGAACCACCTCAGCTAAATAACATTAAAGTTATAGTGGGAGAATAAAATTAAGGTGCTTTGTGATTATATCCACTAAGACATACTTGTTGAAGTACAGGTTACACGGAGATCCAGACAGGATCAATTAGTTGTAAAATGTATTCCCAAGAAATTTAAAATATTAATGAGGTTTAGGTTAACAATTCTATAAACTACTTAAATGTATGAGAACATCTGCTTACAATTATGTCTATGGTTTTATAACAGTTGTTATTCATTTTTTCAGACCATAGTTAGTGAGCAATTTATTTTATTTTATTTTAATTTTTAAAAAATTGAATAGCGAGGGGGCTGGTCTCAAACTCCCGGCCTCAAGAAATCCTCCCACTCCCAAAAGTGCTAGGATTATAGGCATGAGCCACCATACCCAGTTCTTTCTTACTTTGAGAGCACTCCATATCATCACTTTATTGGATCTCTCTCTCTGGTAGGGGCACAATATAACACACAATTCTATTTTTTTTTTAGGAAATGGAAATATTCCTAAGTAAACATTTTATTTTTTAAAATGTAACGTTGACAACACTGCCCTAATTTGCCATATATATTAATTCACAAAAAGAATTCTAGTCTCCTTCTCTAAATAAAAATGATGTTGCATATCTCTTCCTGAACTTATATTTCACACCTATTAGAATTAAAAAGACCAACTATACCAAGCGTTGTTGAGAATGGAGAGGAAATAGAACTCTCAAAGATTGCTGTTGGGAATGCAGAATTGCAACTACTTTGCATAACAGTTTGGAAGTTTCCTACAAAGCTAAATATACTCCTATCATAAAAGATCTTCTACATGAAGATATTTACTAAGAGAAATGGAAGCATATGTCCATACATAGACTTATATGTGAATGTTCATAGCAGCTTTGTTTATAATAGCCAAAAAGGGAAACAGCTCAAATGTCAACATTTCATTGATGTCAACCATCCAAAAGTGACCAAATAAACAAACTGTGGTATATCCATACAATGGAATACTATTCAACAATAAAAATTAACAATTCATACCCATAAAAAGAAGAATTCTAGTCTCTTCAAATTGTCAATCAAATGTTGACAATCTGATTTTTTGATACGGAGAATTCCTTTGCTCACCATCATCATTAGTCATCTTATGAAAATTTGACTTCAAGTGGGAAGGTTTTGGATTGTGGAAGACAGATAGTAAGAAATGATCCATTGTAACTGTATGTGTTAAACCAGAAATTCCCTGACCCGATGCAGATGTTTTAAAAGCAAACAGATTAATTATGCTGTTTCTTTTGCAATAATCTTATTTTTTGATGTTTCATTTCTCAGCAAGTCTTGAATATTGATTTTATGTGGTCTTTGGGGAAACTGAAGCTCTCCCCAATTCCCATCCAGTCCAGTCTCAGGACAGTGATAAATGGAATCCACCACTCTGTTGCATTTGTCAGGGAGGAAGGGGAAGGTATTCCCTTGTGGGTGTCTTAATATTTCAAGTCAAATAAAAATTATTTTGGCTCATCTCTGTTTTTCCATTATCTTATTTTCTCTCCATCCATGCATACAGTTCATAATTGGCTGTATAAATTAAATAATTCACAATAAGCCTAATTCTTATCTTCTCTAAATGCAGTTTCATTAACATTAAAAATTACCGGAGCAGTCTGTCATGTCAAATCATTGTATTGACTCAAAAACATACTAATTACCACAGGATCTGTGATTTCAAGTTAAGCACTATGAGTAGGGGGACAAAAATGTGGAAAAAGGTGACAGAGCAAATTGGTGCATGAAGTCAGGGAATGCAGAAGATAAACCTGAAGTAACTTGCAGTGCCAGCAAGCAAGGAAAAAAATAAAGAAAAAATGAAAGAGAGAAAGAAAGAAAGAAAGAAAGAAAGAAAGAAAGAAAGAAAGAAAGAAAGAAAGAAAGAAAGAGAGAAAAACACACTATATTAGTCCATTCTTACATTCTTGTAAAGAACTACCTGAGACTGGGTAATACGTGAAGAAAAGGGGTTTAATTGACTCAGTTCCACCGTCTGTACAGGAGGCATGGCTGGGGAAGCCTCAGGAAACTTACAATCCTGGCGGAAGGGTGAAGGGGAAGCAAGCACCTTCTTCACATGTGGAGCAGGAGAGAGACAGTGAATGGGGAAGTGCTACACACTTTGAAACAACAAGATCTCGTAAGAACTCACTCACTATCACGAGAACAGCAAGGGGAAATCTGCCCCCATGGTCCAATCACCTTCCACCAGGTCTCTCCCCCAACACTGAGAATTATAATTCAACATGAGATTTGGGTGGGAACACAGAGCCAAAGCATATCACACACATAATGAGATGGTATGTAAAAGAGACAAAACAACCCATTTAAAGAGCTCATCAGAGCACATTTCAATTTTATAGATTGGACGCTGTCTGATTCATGAATCACTAATAAAAGCCAATTTGATCTTTGAACTCAATTTGTTGAAAAAAATTGGGGGAGATTTTTAATAGTTCCCAGATCTTATAAAGAAACTTGTATGGGGGAGGTGCAGGACCAAGAAATGGAGCTCCTAAATCAAGTGAAAGCTGAATGTTGGTGAGGCCTCAGGCTTGGAGGGGGTTTCTTGCCTATTGCTAACCCCCATGAAAAAGAGACAGTAAAATTTCCTTCACCCTTCTGAAATATAACACTGGACACTTAATTTTGAGGTGCTGAAAATCAGCTAGGGAATTTTGTTTTTTGAGAAGTGAAAAGTGAAGAAATTGGAATAACATATGAACTCAGTTAATAACAATGTATTAATACTGGTTCATTAACTGTGATAAATATATCATCGTAATATAATAATATGATAAACTGGGCGTGGGGCGTATGAGAACTCTCTGTACTATCTTCACAACTTCTCTGTAAATCTAAAACTGTTCTAAAATTTAAAAATATTTAAAAACAAATGTAAGCATTATGGAATATAAGTGGAATTGATGCAGTTCAAGTTACTGCCTCTAAAAAGAAAAGAATATGGCCACAGGAATATCAGGAGTGGGAGCAGATGGCAGGTGAGGGATGTGGCCAAGGAAAAGTATTATGTTGTGAAAGACAGGAGAATCTTTCACAGTTACATAATTTTGCTTTAGAACTATTCTGTTCTGCATGTCATAAAATGTCTCCAAATACACAAAAACAGAGAAGAGAAAAGTAAGGCCCTTGAAAGAGCTCGGAATAAAAGTCAAATTATCAAATTCACATAAAATTAAAGAAATTGCTTTCTATAAAGATGGAGCATTATTAGATTCTTTATTTTGAAAGGTCCAGAAAAATGAGTAGCATTGAGAAGGATGAGTAAGGCTGGTTTCACCATGAATGTGATTTAGCTGCCTGTGTGACCACATTTAGGTTACAGCAACAGAGGAGGGTGCTTTGGGAAGGAAGAAAAGCTGTGTTCTCCTCTGTCTTTTCTGTTGGTAATCTAGAAGAAGCAGTTAAAGAACAGATTTTGGGGGAAGGGGATGTTGAAGGAGACCTCATTAAAGAGCAATTGATGAAGCGTGAGCTCCTTCTGCAGCTGCCACGCAGCAGAGCTTGCCTAATGTCAACGTCCATCTCCCACCAGCCTCTGCGCAGATCCAGGAGGCCACGGAACTACAAGCTCTGTGACAGGAGAGGTAAATAGCAATGTCCTAAAAAAGATTATGTGGCTGTATTAGTCTGTTTTCTTGCTGCTGATAGAGATATACCCAAGACTGGGCAATTTACAAAAGAAACAGATTTAATTGGACTTACAATTCCACGTGGCTGGGGAAGCCTCACAATCATGGTGGAAGGCAAAAAAGAGCAAGTCAGTTCTTACACGGATGGCAGCAGGCAAAGAGAGAGAGAGCTTGTGTGGGGGAACTCCTCTTTTTAAAACCATCCGATCTCATAAGACTTAATCACCATCAGGAGAACAGCTTGGGAAAGACCTGCCGCCATGATTCAATTGCCTCCCACCTGGTCCCTCCCACAACACTTGGGAATTCAAGATGCAATTTGGGTGGAGACACAGCCAAACCATATCGGTGGCCAATAAGACTGAGATACCCTGTAATTTACTGGCCCCTAATCTGTCAACATATCCATCTGCATATTACAGTCTCTAAGGAATGGTACAGTAAATAAACTATTTATTTATTTTGAGACTCTGTCACCCACGCTGGAGTGCAGTCGCATAAAGTATTTGACTTTAATAACTCATCATTGCTCAGACTTATTTGGTCCTACAATACTCTTCTCTCTTCACAGTAGCCCATTTCCCCCTCGAATAGTGGAGGTGCACTCCAGTTTGGAAAAACTTCCCTTAAAAAGCTACTATGAAGTGACTTTAAAAGTAGGCAAAGCTGTAAGTGGCTGTTTGGGCTGTATCATGGACATGGAAAACTGTAACTACTAGAGTCAGGCAGGCAGAATTCGATGCTCAGTGTTTACTAGCTGTGTGACCTTGATCCCGTTGTTCAACTACTATGTCTCATTTTCTTATCTGTGAAATGGAATGAATGCAATGAGAATACCCACTCTGCAACTTGCTTTTTTAAAATAAAGGTATCTGTCAAGTATCTAGTGTATGCTCGATATGCGCATGGTGCTGAATAAAAAGAGTTATTAGGTTGGTGCAAAAGGAATTGCAGTTTTCGTATTGTTGGAGTTTGCCGTTTAATATTGGAATGTGTTCTTTAAAAAAATGTTGTGTTATATGTCATTTTAATGGGTATTTCTTATTTTATGATTTTTACTAATGACATAATTTGCTGTTTATTTTTGTTTATTTTAGACTATGAAAATGATGTTAGACAAAAAGCAAATTAAAGTGGTTTTCTTATTTGAGTTCAAAATGGGTCATAAAGCAGTGGAGATAACTCACAACATAAGTGACACATTTGGCCCAGGAACTGCTAATGAATGTACAGTGCAGGTGGTTCAAGATGTTTTGCAAAAGAGATGAGAGCCTTGAAGATGAGGAGCATAGTGGCTGGCCATCAGAAGTTAACAACCAATTGAGAGCAATTATCAAAGCTGATCCTCTTACAACTACAAAATAAGTTGCCAAAGAATTCAGTGTCGATCATTCTATGGTCCTTTGGCATTTGAAGCAAATTGGAAAGGTGAAAAAGCTTGATAAGTGGGTGGCTCATGAGCTGAGTGAAAATAAAAAACAATCGTTGTTTTGAAGTGTCATCCTCTTTTATTCTATGCAACAACAAACCATTTCTCTATTGCATTGTGACATGCCATGAAAAATGGATTTTATACGACAGCCAGCAATGACCAGTTCATTGGTTGGATTGAGAAGAAGATCCAGAGCACTTCCCAAAGCCAAAATTGCACCAAAAAAAAGGCCATGCTCACTGTTTGGTGGTCTGCCGCAGGTCTGATCCACTAGTTTTTTGAATCCCAATTAAACTATTACGTCTGAGAAGTATGCTCATCAAATTGAAGAAACGCTCCAAAAACTGCACCACTTGCAGCCAGCATTGATCAACAGAAGGGGCCCAATTCTTCTCCACAACAACGCCTGACCACGCTTTGCACAACCAAGGCTTCAAAAGTTGAACAAATTGGGCTACGAAGTTTTGCCCTATCCGCCATATTCACCTGACCTCTCACCAACCGACTACCACTTCTTCAAGCATCTCGACAACTTTTTGCAGGGAAAACACTTCCACAACCAGCAGAATGCAGAAAATGTACCCCAGGAGTTCATCCAATCCCAAAGTGGGGATTTTTATGCTACAGGAATAAGCAAACTTATTTCTCTTTGGCAAAAAGTATTGATTGTAATGGTTCCTATTTTGATTCATAAAGAGGGGTTTGAGCTTAGTTATAATGATTTAAAATTAACGGTCCAAAACTACAATTACGTTTGCACCAACCTAATACTATCATTGTTGCCTTGGAGCCACTGGTGAACCGTGTGACTCTCTCCAGCATCATATACGGAAGGCTTTAGATTCTTTAAAGTAGAAATTAAAGCAAGTTTTCATGAAGTAGTAATTTTTAAAGACTGAGTCAAGAAAGATATCTAGGTTCTGTTTTAAAATCTGATGTTATTTGTATCTTAAGAATGAATACAATATATTTTGCATATTGCATGCTGGTAACAATTATGTCACTTATTATTTGAATGTAAAAGAGGATGCTGAATGGAGCTTTTTTCTGTTTTCTTGGAAGTTTAGTTGAAGCCCTGAAGCAGAGAAAATAAGCAAAAGATGCCTCCACATGCTAAAAAGAAGTGCCTGACATGTCTACGCTAGATCTACTGAGAGAGATTAGATCCTGTCTGATATAACAGGCATCAAAACTATCACTCACCTCCAGCCACCATCAGCCTATGTAAGAGAAGATGATCACCAAGGAAGGAAAGCTGTTGGCCTAGTAGGGCCAGTGTGGCATTTCCTACACAAGAACTGGGGATCTGAGAGGCACGCTAACCACAATTGGGGGTGTCTCAAGGAGAGATATTTGGCATCTCACTTCCAGCTCCATGTTCACTGAGCTGCAGATACTCCAGGGCCCACCAGGTACACTAAAGTGTAGGAGATGGAGCATGGCAAGAAGTTGGCATGGGTTTTCCATAGACCAGGGCCCCTGTGAACATAAACGCTGATGCCTGATTTCTGTCTGGAATACTGTGAAGATAGGCAGACAGCTGGAGAGGCCCCTTAACCCACTGATGGAAGGCAGAGAGAGCCAGGGCCTCCTCATTTGCTGTGGAAAGAGGCATGAAGTCCTCAAGGATGGAGAGAAATAGCAGTTGCAGATGGTCACCGGAGAGAGAGGCCTCTGTGAATCTGCTGAAGAGTTCATTGTCTATGTCAGGGAATGAGACTATCCTGAAGGTGTGCGGTGAGGATGGGGGAGGGCTCCGCGGAACCCTAAGTGATGCCCTGACAAAACCAGCACATGCGGGCCTGCCAGAAGGGAGACCAGTACAGCCCATCAGCACTAGCAGAGATAGTACCAGTGACACTGGGTGTTTCCTACCTTCCTCTACTTTCTCTCCTTTCCCCTAATTGTGAAGCTCCAGAAAATTCGGTGGAGGAAGGTCAAAGTCCTTACATCAACCATTCCCCACTGTAGGCTTCTGAGCCAACTGTGAGTTGGTGGAGAGCAGACGGATAGAGGGAGAAGCTGTGAACTGGCTGTGAAGTTCAAGTTTTGATACTCGATAGAATCAGACCTTTTAATACCCCCAATCAGTTAGGCCCTAACTAAAACTGTTTTCAAAAATAGCTGGAAGTGATAGGAAAACTATGAGCTCTACCTTAAGCTGTCATCAGGGAGTGGAGAGAGGAAATCGGAGACTGCAAAAGTGAAAGTGGTTTTTGGTTTTACCCCAGTGATTAAACTCATTTTAAAAACAAGCAACTGTTATTTTACAATAGAATATTCTATAGAAAAAGCCTTATTGATAGAACAGGCCATTGAAATTTTTGTCTTGTCCTTCGCAGACACGCAGGCCCAGGGAAGGATAAATGGAAGCGTTTATGCTTTCTGAACTTAGAACCTGCATGGAGCTCTTCTGCAAGACAAGCTTTGCAAATCCCACTTGACGGCAATGTGGTGTAAGTTGATGGTTTGTGAAGACAGATTTTAGGAAAAGAACCATGGTATTTTCTGGAAGATATATAATGTTTTGAAGAGGAAGAGGTAAGGACCTAGCATTTACTAATCATTTATTATTTTGCCTGTATACCTGACAACCTGGCAGTGTGATAGATGCCTTATCTTATTTAATCTTTCCTACAATAATATGAGGTAATTATTCATATACCTATTTTGCAGATGAGGAAGTTGAGCCTCAGGAAGGTTACAGAATTTCCCCAAACTCATCTGGTTAATAAATGTACTTGATTCAAAAGCCATTCTGTTTCTACCACGTTGCATTACCAAAACTTGCAAAAGAGACTATAAACCCCATCAAGTTTAATTTCGAAAGAGACAGACTGGTAGCAGATAGTTTACAGCTGTAGCAGGGTTTCTTGTGTTTGTTGTTAAGAACTTGATAAGAAAGATGGCTGCTCCCTAAAGGAAAGAAAAGGAACAAGTCAAAGCAATATGTACTTCAGGTAAGTTTGAGGCAGTGCCGAGCAGTGTCTGGAAAGAGAATTCTCTAGACTAGATTAAACAGAGTTGAATCCAATGAAGTGGGAACATGGAAGGCCACAGAAAAGCTGATGTAAAGCCGAGCAAAGGAACAGAAGAGACACTGGGAGCAGCAGTTGTGTTCGAATGGGCACAGTCTGGGGTGAGTACCTCTAAGGAGCTTCAGTGGCCCCACACCACTGAGGCCCGGCTCTCCTTCCCAAGTTCATCTAGGGGTGTTTGGTGAAGATCAGGGAAGAAGGTTTTGGGAAGCTCTCAGACAGGCTTCTCGGAGTCCCGTCAAGCTTTCAAGGCTGTTGCCGTTCCCAAATGAATCTTTTGTGAAACTCTCCCAAATCAGAAAGGTCACCTGAGGTCACATTATGGAGTGCTGGAAGGACATTTTTCCAAATAAAATTTAAAAATTGTTTATTTTTAAACTGTCCCTGTTCACTTAGACAAGTATCTCCAAACAAACCAATGGGTTTTGTTTGGGTGTGCTTTTATTAGTGCCGAAGGATACTCCCCTCTACCACTGCATATAAACAAGCTTCCTACCGTACTGTCATTTCCATTCCCGGAGAATTAAAAATTTTGCGCTCAATTAAAAAGCCCTGTGTAAGCATCCCCAAGCGGATAGGTTTGGGGTGGGGAAGTAGTCTAAGTCCAGTCTTAGAAACTCTAAAAGAGATGGCCCACCTGCTTCCCTGTGTCTGTGTTTCCTTTAACGATCTGCCCTTGCCCACACCTCTGACCTAGAGAAGCTCACCACAAAACACAGTCCTTTTATTTTCTCTATCTCGCATTGAGTTGCATCGGGGAGGGGTAAAGCAGACACATTATCATGCAAGACCACAGAGTTGTGGCTTCCGAAAAGGGTCAGGTCTCCTTGTTGCCACTTTGTCAGTCTCGGCCACTTTTCTCTTTGCCCTGAACTAAACTGTGACCGCTGGAAGAGAGCACATGTTGTCGTGGAAAGAGCATAGGCTTGAAGTTATAAACCAAGGTTCCAATCTGGCTTTGTATAATCTTAGGCAAGTTACAGAATCTCAGTTTCCTTGTCTGTAAAATGCAGAATCCCTGCATTACTGGTTAGCATTTGAGCTGTTTTAATGATTAAATAAGGTAATGTCTGCGGAGCATTCAGTAATACTCCTGGAATGTGATTAGATAATAGTCTTTTCCTTTCTTTGACATCTTACCTCAGTGTTTGCAGAGCTGCCTGCTGCTCTTTAAATCTGCAGTTGGGACACCCTGAAAATGAGTAGGAGCCGAGAACACCAGTATGCCCAGATTTCAGAGCATGCTCATTCATTCTGCCAGGTTCCTTCACACTTTCCAGGTCTGTGTCCTGAATTCCTCTTGGCTGAATTAACTGAAATGGCCACAGGAGGGATGTTCTTCTGCAAGTGCTGCTGACACCCGTTTTCATTCTTGACATCACAGCAAATCTCCATTTCTGATGATGTTGCTGATGATGGGCTGCCACAGAGCAGGCTCTGATTTGCAAGCATCTTGACAGAATCCCCTTGAGAAATTCCTTGACTGGAAATGTACTGTTTGCACCATGAATTAGTCTGTAAGAATTCCTTCCAAGCCTCAGGCTCCATCACTAAAGATGGACAAAGTGTGGGTGGCCCCTCTGGTGCTGGGTGATGCTACCATATCTTCCTTCTTTCTTTCTTTCTTTCTTTCTTTCTTTCTTTCTTTCTTTCTTTCTTTTCTTTTCTTTTCTTTCTTTCTTTAATTATACTTTAAGTTCAGGGTACATGTGCATAACGTGCAGGTTTGTTACATATGTATACTTGTGCCATGTTGGTGTGCTGCACCCATCAACTCGTCAGCACCCATCAATTCATCATTTATATCATGTATAACTCCCCAATGCAATCCCTTCCTCCTCCCCCCTCCCCATGATAGGCCCCAGTGTGTGATGTTCCCCTTCCCGAGTCCAAGTGAACTCATTGTTCAGTTCCCACCTATGAGTGAGAACATGCGGTGTGTGGTTTTCTGTTCTTGTGATAGTTTGCTAAGAATGATGGTTTCCAGCTGCATCCATGTCCCTACAAAGGACGCAAACTTATCCTTTTTTATGGCGGCATAGTATTCCATGGTGTATATGTGCCACATTTTCTTAATCCAGTCTGTCACAGACGGACATTTGGGTTGATTCCAAGTCTTTGCTATTGTGAATAGTGCCGCAATAAACATACGTGTGCATGTGTCTTTGTAGTAGCATAATTTATAATCCTTTGGGTATATACCCAGTAGTGGGATGGCTGGGTCATATGGTACATCTAGTTCTAGATCCTTGAGGAATTGCCATACTGTTTTCCATAATGGTTGAACTAGTTTACAATCCCACCAACAGTGTAAAAGTGTTCCTATTTCTCCACATCCTCTCCAACACCTGTTGTTTCCTGATTTTTTAATGATTGCCGTTCTAACTGGTGTGAGATGGTATCTCACTGTGGTTTTGATTTGCATTTCTCTGATGGCGAGTGATGATGAGCATTTTTTCATGTGTCTGTTGGCTGTATGAATGTCTTCTTTTGAGAAATGTCTGTTCATATCCTTTCCCCACTTTTTGATGGGGTTGTTTGTTTTTTTCTTGTATATTTGTTTGAGTTCTTTATAGATTCTGGATATTAGCCCTTTGTCAGATGAGTAGATTGCAAAAATTTTCTCCCATTCTGTAGGTTGCCTGTTCACTCTGATGGTAGTTTCTTTTGCTGTGCAGAAGCTCTGCAGTTTAATTAGACCCCATTTGTCAATTTTGGCTTTTGCTGCTGTTGCTTTTGGTGTTTTAGACATGAAGTCCTTGCCCATGCCTATGTCCTGAATGGTACTACCTAGATTTTCTTCTAGGGTTTTTATGGTATTAGGCCATTATGATATTAACTGGTTATTTTGCTCATTAGTTGATGCAGTTTCTTCCTAGCCTCGATGGTCTTTACATTTTGGCATGTTTTTGCAATGGCTGGTACCAGTTGTTCCTTTCCATGTTTAGGGCTTCCTTCAGGGTCTCTTGTAAGGCAGGCCTGGTGGTGACAAAATCTCTAAGCATTTGCTTATCCGTAAAGGATTTTATTTCTCCTTCACTTATGAAACTTAGTTTGGCTGGATATGAAATTCTGGGTTTAAAATTCTTTTCTTTAAGAACGTTGAATATTGGCCCCCACTCTCTTCTGGCTTGTAGAGTTTCTGCCGAGAGATCTGCTGTTAGTCTGATGGGCTTCCCTTTGTGGGTAACCCGACGTTTCTTTCTGGCTGCCCTTAAGATTTTTTCCTTCATTTCAACTTTGGTGAATCTGGCAATTATGTGTCTTGGAGTTGCTCTTCTGGAGGAGTATCTTTGTGGCGTTCTCTGTATTTCCTGAATTTGAGTGTTGGCCTGCCCTATTAGGTTGGGGAAATTCTCCTGGATGATATCCTGAAGAGTGTTTTCCAACTTGTTTCCATTCTCCCCCTCAATTTCAGGCACCCCAATGAGATGTAGATTTGGTCTTTTTACATAATCCCATACTTCTTGCAGGCTTTGTTCATTTCTTTTTCTTTTTTTTCTTTTGGTTTCTCTTCTCGCTTCATTTCATTCATTTGATCCTCAATCGCTGATACTCTTTCTTCCAGTAGATCGAGTCGGTTACTGAACCTTGTGCATTTGTCACGTATTTCTCGTGTCATGGTTTTCATCTCTGTCATTTCGTTTATGACCTTCTCTGCATTAATTAGTCTAGTTGTCAATTCTTCCACTCTTTTTTCAAGATTTTTAGTTTCTTTGCTCTGGGTACGTAATTCCTCCTTTAGCTCTGTGAAGTTTGATGGACTGAAGCCTTCTTCTCTCATTTCGTCAAAGTCATGCTCTGACCAGCTTTGGTCCGTTGCTGGCGATGAGCTGCGCTCCTTTGCAGGGGGAGATGCGCTCTTATTTTTTGAATTTCCAGCTTTTCTGCCCTGCTTCTTCCCCATCTTCGTGGTTTTATCTGCCTCTGGTCTTTGATGATGGTGACGTACTGATGGGGTTTTGGTATAGGTGTTCTTCCTGTTTGATAGTTTTCCTTCTAATAGTCAGGACCTTCAGCTGTAGGTCTGTTGGAGATTGCTTGAGGTCCACTCCAGACCCTGTTTGCCTGGGTATCAGCAGCAGAGGTTGCAGAAGATAGAATATTGCTGAACAGCGAGTGCACCTGTCTGATTCTTGCTTTGGAAGCTTCCTCTCACGGGTGTACGCCACCCTGTGAGGTGTGGGGTGTCAGACTGCCCCTAGTGGGGGATGTCTCCCAGTTAGGCTACTCAGGGGTCAGGGACCCACTTGAGCAGGCAGTCTGTCCCTTCTCAGATCTCAACCTCTGTGTTGGGAGATCCACTGCTCTCTTCAAAGCTGTCAGACAGAGTCGTTCGCGTCTGCACAGGCCTCTGCTGCTTCCCCTGTTATTTTTTAGCTGTGCCCTGTCCCCAGAGGTGGAGTCTACAGAGACAGGCAGGTTTCCTTGAGCTGCTGTGAGCTCCACCCACTTCGAGCTTCCCAGCGGTGTTGTTTACCTACTTAAGCCTCAGCAATGGCGGGCGCCCCTCCCCCAGCCTCGCTGCTGCCTTGCGGTTAGATCGCCGCAGACTGCTGTGTTAGCAAGGAGGGAGGCTCCGTGGGCGTGGGACCCTCCCGGCCAGGTGTGGGGTATATTCTCCTGGTGTGCCCGTTTGCTTACAGCGCAGTATTGGGGTGGGAGTTACCCCATTTTCCAGGTGTTGTGTGTCTCAGTTCCCCTGGCTAGGAAAAGGGATTCCCTTCCCCCTTGCGCTTCCCAGGTGAGACAATGCCTCGCCCTGCTTCAGCTCTCGCTGGTCGGGCTGCAGCAGCTGACCAGCACCGATTGTCCGGCACTCCCTAGTGAGATGACCCCAGTACCTCAGTTGAAAATGCAGAAATCACCGGTCTTCTGTGTTGCTCGCGCTGGGAGTTGGAGACTGGAGCTGTTCCTATTCAGCCATCTTGCTCCGCCCACCCCCCCCCCGCCCCCGCTACCATATCTTCAAAAGGCGTTTGCACTCTACGAAATATTTTCTATGGGATTTTGTTTTGTTAGCATGATGATGAGGATGATGTAATGTGATATAAACAAAAACAAAGCATTGATATTATTTTGAAATACTAATTGATGTATTTTTTATTCCTTTTATTTTATTGCTTTGAAATATTAAAACTAGATAGTGAGGCTGAGGTTCCTTGTTTTACAAGAACAGAAAAATACCTGCTATGAACTGAGAAATAAACATAAAATCCTAAGCCTTTCAATCAATCGAATAGACCTCTTGGCCAACAGGACCCCAGAGTAACCGTAAAAAAACTGAGTTCTTGGCTGTGGCAGGATAGGAGGTTAGACACACTTCATTATATACCTGTCCTTACTAACCACCATTAGATTCCTTTCCTAAGGGCTAAACATAAGCCATCTTTTTCAAAAGACCCCACTGCTGACATCAGCAACTGCTTAATGCCATCCCTCCTTTTTCCCTGATAAGGGACAATCAACCACAGACATCTGATAAGAGAGTTCCAGTCTATGGTGAATGCACAATAAGAGTGTGTATGTTCTCTGCTTCACCCTTTGATGTCAGTGTGCCAAAACCTCTACCCTGTGATCGTGCTAACACTGCCATTTTTTGTACATGGGATCCATAAAAGGATATGAAGCTCAGTTGCACATGTGCACGTTTCTTCTCTCATAAATATTTGAGGATTTTAAAAATAGCTTATTGAATGCTTATATTCAGCAACCTCACTCAGCTTAAATTCCCTTTTCATTTGCCCTTCCCTTGAAGTGTCTGTTTTCAGCTTCTGACCGGAGGCTACACTTCCCAGCCTGTCAGAATGGCCACCCTGCAGGCTGTTTTATGAGAAATAAAGCTCTCCTTTCAAAATTTATGAATTTCATCATTCTTCAGTTGACAGAATAAAGGGTTAAATTTTTGGCTTTGAGTTCCAAATGAGGTGCATGAAATTCAAAGGCAAATCAGTAAATTTAAAAGCCTAAGTCTTTTGATTGATAAGCATTGTACTTTAATTTTTTTCAAAGAGAAAAGGCTGGAGAATTAGATTTTCCACCACAACCCTTGAGAGCACAGTGCTGGCATCCTTTCCCTGAAGGTCATGCACAGGCTGAGAAGAGGGAGAGCCAGCCCCCAACCCTTGCTGAAAGAATATACCATAAATCACACCTGCTAGAGTCATGGGCAGCAGGGCACAAAATGACCCTGAAAGCAGAGGAAGCGTGAAGGCTAGAAGATACTGCTGCCATCACTTGTTCATGCACTCAGCAAACATTTATAGGGCAGTGAACTGTGTGTCAAAACTGTTCTTGGGATACCACAGGGACTACAGATTCCAGCCCTTGGGAGCCTTTGGAGATAAAATGAATTCAGCAATAACGTAACAAAGATAGATTTTTGTCATACCTAAGTTTGTGGATTGATGTGATTGGACATTTAAAGCCGTGGCAAACTGATTTGCAATTTTGAAAGCTGTTGTTAATCTTTCTGGGCAAGTTTTTACAAACAAAACCTGCCCAGAATTCTATAGACAAGAGAAAAAAAGCTAAGATAAGGTACTGTCATGCAGGGGTCCCCCAGCTGTGGATCTGCACCAGCAGTGGCAGCATGGCTGTCACCTGGGAGCTTGTTAGAAGTGCCAGTTCTTAGCCCCTCCTCAGTCCCAGTGAATCAGAAACTCTGCGGGGAAGGCCCAGTGATCTGTTAACATGAACTCTAGATGATTCTATGCATGCTAAGGTTTGAGAACTGCTGCTGTGATAGACAGGGATCACTAACAAAATAAATTAATTTATCCAATAAGCATTTATTCTACCTGAGTTATGGGTTGGCAATGAGGATGTGAAGGCAAACAAGATGAGTTCCCAGCACTCAGGTGGGTACTCACAGAGAGGAACATATATAATTACAATATCATGCAACCAGTGACACGAGGCATGTTCAGGTATGGTGGAAGCTCAGAGGAGCCAGCTCTTGCCCACACGCCTCCTCGCAGTGGAGGGAAGAGAGGGCTGCAAAAGTGAAGGTTGCCCTTCTTGGGATTCTAGGGTGGCAGGGACTGAGAAGAAGTTTCCTCTACCAAGGCCAGAGTTGCCCCTGGTTGCAGAGCAAGTTTCCACACCAAGCTGTCTTCAGAAACACAGAGACAGCTTAGAAACATAAGCTGCTGGTTCCATAGACTCTGTTTCACTGGATACATGTAAACACACACAGATATACTTTCATAACCCACATATACATATGCACATACATATGTGTGTGTATATATGTTTGTATATACACAAAAACACACATACATACATAATATACAATTTATTTTTATATATAAATGTGTGTGTGTGTGTGTGTGTGTGTGTGTATTTAACAAGCTCCCCAAGTGATTCTTAGGCACCCAAAAGTTTGTTCTAAGAGATGAAGAATGAATCAGCCTATGAACTCTCATTTTTTATTAGTGTTGCTTGTTGAACTATGAGGGAATAGAGGAAATATTTTGCTCTAATTATCTAGTCTCCTGTGAAGCACACCTAGGTGTGTTATTTGTCTGAGAGCAAGTGCTCATGGCATAGGCAACTTACCTTGTATTGTAGCTCAACTACTATGCTAATTATTGTAGCACTTATTTAGCAAACATTTATTGAATACTGACAGTTCACAATTGCCCACCTTTGCTTGCTTTGACCAATGGGAGTAACTAGATATGACCTTTGCTGTGACTGAACAGAAGCTTTAAATACCACTGTATTGTATGGTATGGCTGACACTGATCCCTAGTACCATATCTTAGATAATGGCTTCCCCTCTGACCTAAATTCCTAGATTCCAGAATGAGAAGACACGTGGAGCCAAGTCTAACAGAGTCCAGCTGAGCTGCAGACCTCATGTAATGTGACTGAGAAATAAATATTTATTATTGTAAGCTACTGAGATTTGGAGCTTGTTTACCTTGCAGCATAGTCTAGGGAAAGCTGACTAAAACACCTACTCTGCGTCTGGCATTATACTGCAGGGACAAAGATGAGTAATACTGTCTCCTCCCTCAGAACACTGGCTGTTCTTGAAGGAGATGAATCAATATCTATCTTATCCTATTCCATAATTCTATTCTATTCATGCATTCCTTAGATTGTCCCAGAAAGCACTTACTCTGGCTTTAATACATAGAATGTAAGTAACAAAACACAGTAAGGTACATTAGAAGCAGATGAGAAGGAAAAGAGAAAAACAGAGGTCAAGGAATACGACTTGGGAAAAATGCATAATATATGCTTGTGGGTAGACTCAAATTTGATTGTAATCATGTAGCAGTCGATTCATAAAACAGACCTGATTAGTTTCACAGTTCACAGTGCCCATAACATTAAAAGCAAAGGAATTGCTCCAGAGATGCATGGCTATGCCTGATCATCATAATACATAAATTACTCTGAGAACGTATGGGATTTAAACTGTTAAAATTTGCTTTTGGGGTTGTAATTTAAGATTTTCTTTTCCAGAATACTATATATATAGCCTCAACTTAATTCTGTTTTCATTTCAAAGAGAGAAGGAAAGAGATAAAAGTTTTGTTTTGTTCTGCTTTAGCTAGGAGAGGGAGAAGGCACGGTGTGATAAATCCATAAAGCACTTGTTGTGAGTATAGCCTTTCATTAACCTATCACACTGAATTATAAGTATTTGCTTACCTGCTTTTTTTCCCTTGGGAGTTATTCTAGGAGAGGGTTGGCTTTAATTTATTTTTACTTCTAGCTTAGTGTTTAGAATAAAGGAGTTCAATAAAGATTGAATAGAATGAGTGACTGAACATTGGGTTTATTAATTTTCATTTTTATATAGTATTCCACTGTGTATACTATTATATATCTATTATATGTCTGTTCTTGACATTTGAGTTGTTTCCAGTTTGGGGCAACTAAAAGCTGTACCACCATAGACATACTTAGATGTGTACTCGCTTACACATAAAAGCACATAATCTCTAGGAAATAAATCTAATGTGGAATAACTAGATGATATGGTGTATATAGCTTCCAATTTACTAAATAGCACTATTCTGTTTTTCAAAGAGGTAGTTTCTATTTTCCTTCCCACCAGCAGTGTCAGAGTATAAGAGTGTCTGATGTTTCACATTCACACAAACACAAACTCAAGTATTTTCAGATTTTTTATATATACCAATTTTAATGAGTATATTGTATCTCCTTGTCATTTTAATTTGCATTTCCCATATTACTAACGAGGTTGATTGAGTTCACTCCCATGATAATAATGGCTATTGGATTTCCTTCCATGTGAAGAACCAGTTCAATAATTTTGCATACTTAAAAATTTGTGTTGTGGTCAGTCGCGATGGCTCATGCTTGTAATCTCAGCACTTGGGAGGCTGAGGCAAGCAGATCACTTGAGGTCAGGAGTTCAAGAACAGCCTGGCCAACATGGCGAAACCCTATCTCTACTAAAAATACAAAAATTAGCCAGGCGTGGTGGCATGCGCCTGTAGTCCAGCTACTTTGGAGGCTGGAGAATCACCTGAACCCGGGAGATGGAGGTTGCAGTGAGCCGAGATCATGCCACTGCATTCCAGCCTGGGCGACAGAATAAGACCCAGCCTCAAAAAAAAAAAAAAAAAATTGTGTTGTCTGTTTTTTTTTCTTATTACAGGAGCTCTTTATATATTCTGGATACTAACCCCTTGTCTATTATGTGTGCTACAAATATTTTCTACTCTGGTTTACTTTTTCACTCCTTTTATAATATTTCCAGGAAGAAAGGTTGTATTGTCAAATTTAGTAGTGTTTTCCTTTATGATGAGCTATTTTTATATCTTATATAAGAAATTCCTCCTTCCTTCCTTCAAAATCGTAAAGATATTTCTTATAGTCTCTTCTAAAAAGCTTTATAATTTTGCTTTTCTCATATAGATCTTTACTCCATCATAAATTGTTATAATTAGTATTTGGGAGAGGAGGTCTGGTAGGTTTCAAAACAGCCTGTTTCGGTGAATCAGCCCAGGGTTGCCCCAGTATTGCTACATCAGAGCTATACACATAGTTCATGGCAGTAGTGAGAGTGGAGGGTGGTGACTGAGCTGTTATCTTCAGAGTGACTAAGAGGGCAAAAGATACCTACCCCACCACCATTGCCTTCAGATGCTGTAGACCAGAGGCAGTGCCACCGTGGGAACACAGGCAGGCAAGGGAGGGCCCCCGCCGCACCCCATCCCCCAGCCCAATCCCAAGCCCAAGGGTGAGCAGTGGAGCGTAAGTAGTTCAGAGCTATAGGAGGCTAAATAGTGATTTCCTGAAGAAGTCCACATCCTAATCCCCAGAGTCTGTGACTATGCGATTTTATAAGGAAGAGAGACTTTGTGGATATGACTACATTAAAGATGATCAAATGGGAGGATTATCTTAGTATATCCCAGTGGGCCCAATGTAATCACAAAGCTAAAAATCCAGGCAGTGTTTACTACTAACAGCCTGATGACTTTAGAAGCACAGACCCAAGTACTGAGCTTTCAGATGCAAAAGTGATTTCTGGATGTTTGATTGCAGGAGGATTAACAAGGGAGCAAGCTGAAGTCCAGCCCTGAAAAGGATAGGGCATTTGTTGTCTCAGTGTCAGGGTGAATCTAGTTACTTTTATTCATGTAATTAAAAAATCTATTTGGAATATTCTTGATTTGCTGTAAACAGAGTTTTTAAGAAATGGTACCTTTCTTTCACAGATGCAAAACAAATGCACACAAGACCAAGACGTGTACGGAATAAAGTAGAATTAATCTGCAGCCAACCCACTGTGGCCACTTTCATCACCTGCCCGATCAAAGGGACCAAGTCAGAACCCCAAGGGACCATGGTGGTCCAGAACCCTTTTTCCAGGGCCTTCTACTTTTTTTTTTCCAACCTGCCTTCAGTAATTTTAAAGGAATCTAAGCCGCTGTAATCCCCAGCCTCTTAAGATAATTTATAGAGGCAAGTAAAACCTAATCCATTTTGGCATAAAGCTAGAATTGCTTTGGTGTTGAAATATGTGCAGACATGAAGAGCTTCCTTAAGATCAACAGAGCTCTTCTCTTTCTTCCTGTAGAATACCCTGCAATGCCCAGAAATTTATATAAGGGGTTCATACACCTGCACATCATGGTATTAGAGGAGGTAAATGATGGAAAGACTTAACAGAGCATCTGGTCCCTGCGTTTGCCAAAAGAATATGGTTTCTTGCAACATACTCTCTGGAGATCTATTCTAGCTGCAAGCTTCTAACCATCCACCTAAATGACTCTATAATAATCTAAAGAGACGTTTTCCTTGACATTGAGTATGTACTTTCTCCTCCAAATTTTAACCTCATCTTCCAGAAGGATTCTTTTTTGTAGACTTAATTAACTAATTTTCTTTCTTGATTTCAGAACCCCTTAAGGACTGAATGCAAATAACAAGAGATTTTTTAAAGAATGAGGAGCTTAAATAATGTATTTTTGAATCATAACAGATTTTTTTCTGAGTTTGAGTCTACATTCTGTGCTAGTATCTTTGTTTATTACTGTCTAGCTCTTACTAGTTTTTCTCTTCGATAAACCCCAGAATTATCTCATATTTTGAGTACAAGAACAGAAATGCTAATATGAGTGTTTTTTTTTATTATTATACTTTAAGTTCTAGGGTACATGTGCACAATGTGCAGGTTTGTTACATATGTATACATGTGCCATGTTGGTGTGCTGCACCCATTAACTCGTCATTTACATTAGGTATATCTCCTAATGCTATCCCTCCCCCCCAACCCCCACAATAGGACCCAGTGTGTGATGTTCCCCTTCCTGTGTCCAAGTGATCTCATTGTTCAATTCCCACCTATGAGTGAGAACATGCGGTGTTTGGTTTTCTGTTCTTGCGATAGTTTGCTGAGAATGATGGTATCCAGCTGCATCCATGTCCCTACAAAGGACACGAACTCATCGTTTTTTCTGGCTGCATAGTATTCCATGGTGTATATGTACCACATTTTCTTAATCCAGTCTGTCACTGATGGACACTTGGGTTGATTCCAAGTCTTTGCTATTGTGAATAGTGCTGCAATAAACATACGTGTGCATGTGTCTTTATAGCAGCATGACTTATAATCCTTTGGGTATATCCCCAGTATTCGGATGGCTGGGTCAAATGGTATTTCTAGTTCTAGATCCTTGAGGAATTGCCACACTGTTTTCCACAATGTTTGAACTAGTTTACAGTCCCACCAACAGTGTAAAAGTGTTCCTATTTCTCCATATCCTCTCCAGCACCTGTTGTTTCCTGATTTTTTAATGATCGCCGTTCTAACTGGTATGAGATGGTATCTCATTGTAGTTTTGATTTGCATTTCTCTGATGGCGAGTGATGATGAGCATTTTTTCATGTGTCTGTTGGCTGTATGAATGTCTTCTTTTGAGAAGTGTCTGTTCATATTCTTTCCCCACTTTTTGATGGGGTTGTTTGTTTTTTTCTTGTAAATTTGATTGAGTTCTTTATAGGTTCTGGATATTAGCCCTTTGTCAGATGAGTAGATTGCAAAAATTTTCTCCCATTCTGTAGGTTGCCTGTTCACTCTGATGGTAGTTTCTTTTGCTGTGCAGAAGCTCTGCAGTTTAATTAGACCCCATTTGTCAATTTTGGCTTTTGCTGCTGTTGCTTTTGGTGTTTTAGACATGAAGTCCTTGCCCATGCCGATGTCCTGAATGGTATTATCTAGGTTTTCTTCTAGGGTTTTTATGGTTTTAGGTCTAACATTTAAGTCTCTAATCCATCTTGAATTAATTTTCATATAAGGAGTAAGGCAAGGATCCAGTTTCAGCTTTCTACTTATGGCTAGCCAATTTTCCCAGCACCCTTTATTAAATAGGGAATCCTTTCCCCATTTCTTGTTTTTCTCATGTTTGTCAAAGATCAGATGGCTGTAGATGTGTGGTATTATTTCTGAGGACTCTGTTCTGTTCCATTGGTCTATATCTCTGTTTTGGTACCAGTACCATGCTGTTTTGGTTACTGTAACTTTGTAGTATAGTTTGAAGTCAGGTAGCGTGATGCCTCCAGCTTTGTTCTTTTGGCTTAGGATTGTCTTGGCAATGCGGGGTCTTTTTCGGTTCCATATGAACTTTAAAGCAATTTTTTCCAATTCTGTGAAGAAAGTCATTGGTAGCTTGATGGGGATGGCGTTGAATCTATAAATGACTTTGGGCAGTATGGCCATTTTCACAATATTGATTCTTCCTATCCATGAGCATAGTATGTTCTTCCATTTGTTTGTGTCCTCTTTTATTTCATTGAGCAGTGGTTTGTAGTTCTCCTTGAAGAGGTCCTTTACATCCCTTGTAAGTTGGATTCCTAGGTATTTTATTCCCTTTGAAGCTATTGTGAATGGGAGTTCATTCATGATTTGGCTCTCTGTTTGTCTGTTACTGGTGTATAAGAATGCTTGTGATTTTTGCACATTGATTTTGTATCCCGAGACTTTGCTGAAGTTGCTTATCAGCTTAAGGAGATTTTGGGCTGAGACAATGGAGTTTTCTAAATATACAATCATGTCATCTGCAAACAGGGACAATTTGACTTCTTCTTTTCCTAACTGAATACCCTTGATTTCTTTCTCTTGCCTGATTGCCCTAGCCAGAACTTCCAACACTATGTTGAATAGGAGTGGTGAGAGAGGGCATCCCTGTCTTGTGCCAGTTTTCACAGGGAATGCTTCCAGTTTTTGCCCATTCAGTATATTGGCTGTGGGTTTGTCATAAATAGCTCTTATTATTTTGAGATACGTTCCATCAATACCAAATTTATTGAGCGTTTTTAGCATGAAGGACTGTTGAATTTTGTCAGAGGCCTTTTCTGCATCTATTGAGATAATCATGTGGTTTTTGTCTTTGGTTCTGTTTATATGCTCAATTACATTTATTGATTTGCGTATGTTGAACCAGCCTTGCATCCCAGGGATGAAGCCCACTTGATCATGGTGGATAAGTTTTTGATGTGCTGCTGGATTCGGTTTGCCAGTAAATATGAGTGTTTTAAACTTAGAAATTTTAAAATAGTTTTAGAGTTAAAGTAAGACAAATAACTATGCCAATTTAGAAAATTCAAATAATAAATGAGATGATTGACTAAAAAGAAGTGAGCAGTGTAATCTCTGAGATTATATCCTGCAAAAGGTATTTCTTAGATGTGGATGTGTTCAACCACAATCAGTTCTTTCATTACATTGCCTAGTTAGAATTAAATCCTCAAAAATTGTGGGGAAAAAGGGAAAATGTAGAAAATATTTTGAAGTTGAATCTTACTTTTTATATTAGGATCTCCAATTGTGGCCTAAGAGAGCAGTGTCTCTTGTCTCCTCCCTGTAATGGAGCTGGAGGGGAGTGGATGGGGTGAGGACATGAGTTTTAATGACTATAGGATCATCTCAATAGATGCAGAAAAAGCTTTTGATAAAATCCAACATCCCTTCATGGTGAAAACCCTCAGCAAACTAGGTATTAAAGGAACATATAGTTTAGAATTTATTCTCTGACCCAATAGCTACTGTCTCCCTCTTCCATTAGAGTCCATTACAATGGACTGCATGAATTTTCCTTAGCTACAGTTTAATTTGTAGATTCTTAAGGAGAGTGAAGGTATCTCAGAAAAGAATACCTCTATGACTAAAATATAAGAAGAGATTAGAAGAAAGGAAACGTGTAAAAAGATTTTGTAAGCTCAGGCTTAATTCTGAAGTGTGTATCTTGCCATTTTGTTTACTATTTCATAAGACCAGAGATAAGGAGTCTATCAATGTTCTGATCAATAAGTGACTCCACTGGGAATTTTCTTGCTTTTTGTAAAATCTGTAGAGGATTGAACACTGACTTGCAATGAAAATACACAGCTAAGTAATTATTGTCACATTATTATAAAACAACCTTTATTCATATAGCTGAGTTTTCATTCTGGGGGCCTGATGTATTTTTAATCCTCCATAAATATTTTATTTGACTTATTTTTTAAACATATGTATTACCTCATATAGTTATCATTTTTTTGTTGTGAGAACAATTAAAATAGTAATTTTCAAGAATATAATACACTGTTATTAACTATAGTCATTATGTTGTACAACAGATCTCTTAAATGTATTTTCTTCTCTCTAACTGACATTTGACCAATTTTCTGGTAAACACCATACTACTCTCTGCTTCTATGAATATGACTTTTTTAGATTCCACATATAAGTGAGATCATGCAATATTTGTCTTTTTGTTCCTGGCTTATTTCAGCTAGGACAATGGTCCATCAAGGTTGTTGCAACAAAGAAGAATGTCCTTCTTTTTTAAGGCTGAAAAGTATTCCATGGCATACATACACTACATTAAAAAAATTTTATTTCTCCATTGATGGACATTTAACTTGCTTCCATATGTTGGCCATAGTGAATAGTGCTGAAATAAACATGGGAATGTAGGTATCTCATCAACAAATTGATTTCATATGCTGATATGGTTTGGCTGTGTCCCCACTGAAATCTCATCTTGAATTGTAATCCTCATAATCCTCACTTGTCAAGGGAGAGACCAGGTAGAGGTAATTGAATCGTGGGGTGGTTTCCCCCATGCTGTTCTCGTGATAGTGAGTGAGTTCTCATGAGGTCTGATAGCTTTACAAGTGGTTGGCAAATTCCTTCTTCAGTTATTCTCTCTCCTGCCACCTTGTGAAGAAGGTGCCTGCCTCCCCTTCGCCTTCTGCTGTGATTGTAAGTTTCCTGAAGCCTCCCCAGCCATACAGAACTGTGAGTCAACTAAACCTCTTTCCTTTACAGATTACCCAGTCTGAGCAAGTTCTTTATAGTAGTGTGAGAACAGATTAATACATAGCCTTTGGATAAATACCCAGAAGTGGGATTGCTGGAGCATATAGGAGTTCTACTGTTAATTTTCTGAGGAACCTCCATACTGTTTTCCATAATGGCTATCCTACCAAGAGTGTACAAGGGTTTTCTTTCTCCACATCCTGCCCACAACTTGCTATCTTTCATCTTTTTGATAGTAGTCATTCTAAAAGGTGTGAGATAATAGCTCATTGTGGTTTTAATTTGCATATAGTAATGTTGCGTATTTTTTCATATATTTGTTGGCCATTTGTATGTTTTCTTTTGATAAATGTCTCCTTAGTCCTTTGCGCATTTTAAAATCAGGTTATTTGTTCTCTTGCTATCGAGTTGTTTGAGTTCCTTATATATTTTGGATATTAACCCCTTATTAGATGTATGGTTTGCAAGTATTTATGTCATTCAGTATCTTTATTTTGTTGATTATTTGCTCTACAAAAGCTTAGTTTAATACAATCCCATTTGTCTATTTTTACTTTTCTTACCTATGTTTGGGAGGTCATATCAAAAAAAATATTGCCCAAGCCAATGCCATAGAGATTGGTAGGTCTTATATTTAGGAATGTAATCCATTTTGAGATAATTTTTGTGCACAGTAAGAGACAAAGCTCTAATTATATTCTTTTGCATGTGAATATCCAGTTTTCCCAGCACAAATTTATGAAGAAACTGTCCTTTCCCCCATTGTGTGTTGTTGGCACCTTTGTCAAAAGTCAATTGACCATAAATTTGTGGATTTATTTCTGGGCTCTATATTCTCTTCCACTGGCCTATGTGTTTGTTTATATGCCGGTATCGTGCTGTTTGGGTTATCTAGCTTTGCAGTGTATTTCAAATCAGGTAGTATAATGCTTCCTGCTTTGTTCTTTTTGCTAAAGATCACTTTGGCTATTCAGAGTCTTTTGTGGTTTAACCTTTCATAAGTATTTTATTGACAATGGTTATCAAGCTTCTATAATATTTGTTAAATGTTTCTTACTTTTAAGTCCTGTCATTTCACCAGGAATATGGAATAAAAATTATTCCATAAATTCTAAGATATTTTCTCAGTATTCTTGGTTTGGTGTTAAAGATCTCACATGACACTGCTCTGTTTTTCTAACTGAGTGGCGTTTTTAGGAGGCTAATTGATGACCAGGAAGACAATGAAGGTGTAGAGAAAATAGAAAATAGTCTACAATATGAAACAGGAACTGTTTATCTTTCTTGTTAGGTACCTGATTTTGATTCTGTCATTATCCTCTATAAGCTTTTGTTCCTCCACTGCACAATGGTGATGATAGCATTCTACAGATCCTTGCTAAGTTAGCATGTACAAGGGAAATAGCCAACTCTCAGCTTTTTATTTATTAGATTTTGTTTGTTTGTTTGTTTTCATTGGGAATCTTTAGAGAAGAACCTTATTCCCAGCCTCCACATATATCAGATTTTTTATCTTTTTGTTGTATGGGAAAGGCCCACCACTGCAATGTTGCAGTTTGCAAGAAATGTACAATTCGCTTTCTTACTTGAGTAAGGATGGCTAGTTTGTCTTGCCATGGCATTTTTTTCCTCAGTTGTGTAACCACAGTTACTGGTGCCATGTTTAGATCTGTTTGGTGTTAATAAGCTTGTGGGTCATGGATTTCAAAAGCCACTGGCCACTTGTCATGTCTGTCAGAGAGTTTACTTGATTCCTCTGGGCCAGGGTTTTCCTCATCTTCTTTATCTCTTGTCAAGTAAAATAGCAAACAAAATAGCAAGATACACATTTCAAATCCTGCAGCCTCGTCCTTAAACCAGAGCTTATCATGGAGTTGAGTCTCCAGACCTGCAAGCAGAGCAGGATCTCCCTGACCACCCCACTCCTACGCCCATTCTCTCTCCCTTCCTTACACATCTGGGTTCCAGACAAGCACTCCTGAAGCTAGGTTGTGACTTGAGTGAGATGTATTTGGGTCTGAGGAGAAAGAGAACTGTCGGATTTATCCCGTGGGTGTTCTGGTTCTCTCTGGTCTGGTATGTTTACTATGGAAATTGTTAGGTTAGTATTTCTGTGTGATTTTCGAAATACTTACGGTTTGAGTGGTGAGAAGATGTAGCTGATCTTAATATTGGAAACAAATGATAGGATATGTGGGAAATTTCTCCTTTTTTCTACTGCGTGTAACTAGTTTTCTGAATTCTTTTCATGTTGCTCATGGAATATTTCTATTTTATGTATCTTCTACTCTTAAAAGCAAATGTGCTGTCATGAAAATGTGGAGAATTAACTTGTGTTGTAGAGCTGCTATTGTTTTATTCTATTCCTTAACAGAAAGCTTTTATTGTTTGCATCGCCATCGCTATGACCCAGAGGACTGAGTAAATCGTGTACACACTAAAATGTAGGAACCCAGCTTGTGCTTGGAATAGCTGACTGAATTCCAAAAGGACCCAGAGATGAGTAAGATCATGAATACTGAGTAGCCACCGTTAAACTGTGTCTTTTATTTTCTGCATTCTGATGTTTTGACATCTAGGGCTTGCTGACCCTGGGGAGACTGCCCCTGCCACAGCGAACAAAGTCCTAGAAATAGTACACAACTGCCCACAAGGGTATGCTTTTTTCCTTTTTCTTTTTTTTTCTTTTTTTCAGACAGGATCTCACTGTCACCCATGCCGGAGTGCAGTGGCACCATCATAGCCCACTGCAGTCCAGAACTCTTGGGCTCAAGTGATCCACCTGCCTCAGCCTCCAGGTAGCTGGGACTACTGACACACACTACCATACCCAGCTAATTTTTAAAAATTTTTATAGACATGGTGTCCCACCCTGTTGTCCAGGCTGGTCTTGAACTAGGCTCAAGCAATCCTCCCTCCTCAGCCTCCCAAAATGTTGGGATTATAGGCGAGAACCACCTCGGTGGTCAAGAGTGTGCTTTACAAATGCCAACCAACCAATCCAAAGCCACACTCCTAACTACCTCCTTTATCTAACACTCCACGCCACTATTCTACCTGCCCCAATTCCCCTAGGGCCAGCCAGATGCCAGACAACTGGGGAATGCCTCTATGGCCCAGAGCCACTGAAAGCATTCATACTAGTCAATCTTAAGCCCGTTTACCTGCCTATCCTGTTCCTTCCCATGGAAACCACCATAAAGGCTCTAACCCACAGTTCTTCTCTTTCCCCCTTCACTCCTGACTGACCCTGGTGCTTCCCTGGGTGGCTCCCTGTAGCATGGTGTGCTCTCTCCTCTTGGAACCGTGAGTAGCAAGCTATCTGTTCGAAGGCAGTCATCTCCTATCTGTTGACCTTATCATATCTTGAATTTTTTAATTAATACTCTACATTTAGAAGTACCCATAGATTATCCATGTACTTGATGATAACATGTTATTGTGCCTCTAAGATGCTACTAGATGATTCTGTAGTATTAATCTTTATATATAATGTAAAAGTTTAACTTATATACTTATAAACAATATATTTTTTGAATCCCTCAATGACTTGAAGAAAGTGGGCCCACAATAAAATATTTGATTGAATGGATTTATTGTGAAAGTTCTGGGAAGCTTAGTAAAATAAATACATCTTGTTTTTCCCTTCTTTTCTGCCAGTTTTGGGCCTTTATTATTATTCACCTCTGCTCAGCAATACTAGAATTACAGGTATTAAGTAGCTGATAACTCAATCTGCATTTTTATTTTGATTTCATTTGTGCACGAGATAAAAGCCATTCCTGACTGAGCAAAGTTTAAAAGCTTTACAAGGAAGAAATGGATTGGGTAAGCTGAAAGTATTTCCATGAAACCTTTCTAATTAAGGTTTATAAGGAAAAAAGAATGTGAGATAACTCTAACCTACTTTTTTCTTTTCTCCTCCGCAAACACTCATAATAGAATAATGACAGGCTTCAGGATAAGAAACTGGAACATAAGAGGGGCCTAAGTTTTATTTTTTACTTCAGAACTTAAAAATTAATACAGTCTAAGTTTAAAATGATAAATTTTATATCAACGGTACTAAATAGAAATAACACTTTAATTAGAAATGAAAGAAAATGAATCAAATCCACTATGATCAGAGGTCAACTGCTGGGCTTTACATGACCTGAGTTACAGAGAGAAAGACCCCCAGGCATCTTTCCATTCTATTTCCTTATGGTCATTCCTGCCTCCAGTCCCACCTGGAGGTGCAGGAGAGGGGAGCTCTCTTTAGTACAGCTGCTTTGCTGTTAACAATCATGTGTGTCAGTTGCACAGAAAATGTCTAAAAAATGTTGTACTAAATGTACTAAAAATGTACCAAAATTGACCCCTAGGAGTCTAGGCAATGAAAATTGAAAGAACAATCAGATGCAATTATAGCAAATTATTATAATTTTATGTTGCCTAGGCATCTATTTTGAAGGCAGGCTTAGCTTTCTTGTGTCAGAGGCAGGACTCAGTACCCTTGACACAGTTTCCAGTTCTATACCCACCCAGATGGTTCAATCCAGTGGCCAAAGATAAGAACTTAGAGGCATCTCTCTGGGCTAGCACACTGGGCTTGCTGCTTTCCTTTCAACGAACCATTCAGGCACTGATATGGTTTGGGTGTGTCCCCATACAAATCTCATTTTGAATTATAGCTTCCATAATTCCCACATGTTATGGGAGGGACCTGGTGGGAAATAACTGAATGATGGGGGCAATTTGCCCCATATTGTTCTCATTGCAGTGAATAAGTCTCACGAGAGCTGATGGTTTTATAAGGGGAAACCCCTTTCACTTGTTTCTCTTTTCTCACTTGTCTGCCACCATGTAAGACATGCCTTTCACCTTCTGCCATGATTGTGAAGGTGCATGGAATTGTGCACCTTCCCCAGCCGCATGGAATTGTGAGTCCATTAAATCTCTTTTTCTTTATCAATTACCCAGTCTTATGTCTATATCAGCAGTGTGAAAACTGACTAATACAGGTATTTACGCATGAACTTAAAGTGACCTTTCTGTATTCTCTTCTATATACTGGTAGTTACCTCTCTCTATCTCCCTCTCTCCCTCCCTCTTTTTCTTTTTCTCTCTGCCTAACTCCTCATTCCTGCCTCACATGACTGAGAAGGAAGGAGTGCCCTCCCAACTCATTGTGTCCTCCCTGCCCAGGATCTAGAAGTGAGCAGTCTTTGAATGTGTTTCCTATTGTGGTGGTATATTGAATTTGCACCTTCCATCTGAAGAACTACGGGCTGCCCTAGGCCAGGTTTTCCCTGGGTCCCTGGCCCTGAGGGGAACAGAAAGTCAAGCTTCCAGCCCCAGAGCACTGGTCAAGTAGGCATAAACTGGACGTAAGTCAGATAAGAACCACAAGGGTGTCTGCCAGTATAAACAAGTTTCTCATGTGAGGGACCCTCTGGTTGCAAGTTGGGCAATGTGGCATTAGGCCCTCTGCCAGGTAAATGAAGTATCCCATGAAAGGCACACTGTGAACATCCAAGAGGGCTAGAGCTACCCTTCATTTCCCATTAAACTGGGGTTGCTACCTGCCATGGTACTAGAACCAATTATGCTGGGGTCTCTCAAAACAACTATTTTAAAATAGGCAAAGATTTTAAAATTTGTTAGTGCTTTTAAGATATGGGGACATTTAAAATTACTGTGTGAAACTATAAATCTATACCACCTTCCGAAGGCAATTTGATAATATAGCAAAGGCTCTCTTAACTGACTACCACTAAGCAACTTGCCAGATCAGCCAACCCTCTGTCTCCCCACCGGGGAATATACTGACAGATGCCTACTTCTTGTAAAGTACCCAGGAGGCCATTCCCTGGTCTGTCTAAACATTCTCACTCCCACCTGTTGAATTGTGCACTCTACATGAGTCAGTTGTACTCATTCCAAAAATGTGTTAATTAGGATGTTATTGGTGACTCATGATTTAATTAAATATTATATAAACCTCTATTAAATATGAGGATGAATTAAAAGACAACTTTTTTTTCTTTAAAAACAGAACTAAATGCTTTGGAAAGACTAAAAGTTGGTTACTAAAGTGCATTGTTGAATAATATTCCATAGATTAGATATATATAGCAATATGTTATCTATGCACCTGTTGATGATCACTGGGTCATTTCCAGTTTTTGGCTATTAGAACTAAAGCTGCTATAAAACGTGTGTACAAGTCTTTGTGTGGATATATGTGTATTATTTCTTTATTTTCAGTCTACCTATTATGAGAAGCTGAACCATATTAACTCTAAATAGACTATGAAAGGCTAGGCATGAAAATTGTAACCCCTAGAGCAACCACTAAAAGAAAAACTAGTCAAAGAGGTATAGTTAAAGATCCACCAGATAAAATGAAATACTAAAAAACATTTAAATTGTCATAAAAGAAGACAGAGAAGGGAGAATAGGGAACCACAACAAAACAACAATAAAAAAAAAAAAAAAAACTGACCAGGTGCAGTGGCTCATAACTCTAATCCCAGGACTTTGGGAAGTTGAGGCGGGAGGATTGCCTGAGGCCAGGAGTTTAAGATCAGCCTGAGCAACATAGCAAGACTCCATCTCCAAAAAAAAATGTTTTTTAGTTTTCCAGGTTTGGTGGTGTTCTCTATAGCCCTAGCTACTCAAGAGGCTGGAGCAGGGTAATCACTTGGGCCCAGGAGTTCGAGGTTACAGTGAACTCTAATCACAACACTGCACTCTAGCCTGGGTGACAGAGCAAGACCCTGTCTCTAAAAACAAAAGTGAAAACAACAACAATAACAAAACAAAGGAGACAAACAGAAAACAAATAATAAAATAATAGACTGAAATCCAATCATGTCAGTAATTACATTAAATATTAGTGATCTAAAAAACACTATAATTAAAATGCAGAGATCGTCAACATAGAAGCAAGACTATTATATGCTGCTCCCAAGAGAAGCACTTTAAATAGAAAGACACTGCTAGATTGAAAATAGATAAATGAAAAAAGATATACCATACATACAGTAAGCATAAGAAAGCTGGTGTGGTTATATTCATACTAGATAAAATAAACTTCAAGTCACAGAATATTAGAAGTGATGAGGGATACTTTATGAGAAAAAAGAACAATTGATCAGATAGACATAATTATAAATGTGCACAGACCTAAGAACAGAGTTTCAAAATACATCAGGCAAAACTGGACAGAATGAAAATAAAAAATAGACTATTTTACACTCAGAGTATTATATTTAAGGCTCTTTTCTTACCAATTAATACAACAGCTAGACTTTTAAAAATCAGTAGACTTAGATTTTAACATTATCAACCCCCATGATCTAATTGAAATTCATAGGACACCATTTATAGAACTGAAAAACACACTTCTTTTCAAGTGAAAAGAAGTACATTTTTCAAGACTGACCATATGTTGGGCCATAAAACAAGTTTAAATGAATTTAAATGTATTAAAATCATACAAAGCACACTGTGTGAAACAAATCAGAAATAAATCAGTGAGAATAATCTATTTCAGAGGAAATCACAAATATTTGGAAATTAAACAGCACACATAAATTATTTATGGATCAAAAAAGACATACGAAGGAAATTAGAGACTATTTTAAATTGAATGAGCTAAAGCAACGCATAGCGGGAAACATACGTTTTTTGTGGTTGTTGTTGTCTGTTCTCTTGAGACAGGGTCTCACTCTGTTGCTCAGACTGGAGTGTGGTGGCGTGATCAAGCTTATTGCATCCTCGACTTCCTGGGTTCCAACAATCCTCTTGCCTCAGCCTCCCAAGTAGCTGGAACTACAGGCGTGTGCCACCATGCCTGGATAATTTTTTATTTTATTTTATTTTTTGTAAAGACAGAATCTCACTATGCTGTCCAGGCTGGTCTGGAACTCCCGGGTTCAAGTGATCCTCACACCTTGGCCTTCCAAAGTGGTGGAATTACCAGCGTCAGCCACCATACTCAGCTGAAAAATAGTTTTAAGTGCCTATATTCACAAAGAAAAAAAATCTAAAATCAGTGACCTTATATTCCACTTTGAGAAGTTACAGAAAGAAGAGTAAATTAAATATTGTAGCTGAAAGGAAGGAAATAATAAAGACAGCAGAGCATAACTTTATTTTAAAAAAAGTAGAAAACAGGCAATAGAGAAAAGTAACAAAAGCAAGTGCTAGTTCTTTGAAAAGATTAACTTCAGTAAACTCTTAGCTGGACTGATTAAGTGAAAAGAGAAAGAACACCTCATCACCAATATCAGAAATAAAAACCAAGTTATCACTACATAGTCTACAGACATTATAAGTAAATAAATGAAGGGCCCCAAACCAGTTCCTAAAATCTTATTTTGCCTTTGGGAACTCATAAATAGACAGAAATCTAGTAATATTCAGTAAAGCAAATAGGGATTACTCCATAAATCTTTTGCTAAATCACAAAAAAAGTGATTATTCTATGCGCCTAAACTTTAAGCCATGAAATTCAATTATAAAGATGTTTGAACCAAAATATTGAGAGAGTAGAAAAAAATCTTTACCTTTTTATTTTTTAGGTGAGAAAATCATGAAGCAAGAAAATAAAAATCTTTTTCTTCTTCTTGTTTTTTTTTTTTTTTTTTGAGACGGAGTGTTGCTCTGTCTCCCAGGCTGGAGTGCAGTGGCGCGATCTCGGCTCACTGCAAGCTCCACCTCCTGGATTCATGCTATTCTCCTGCCTCAGCCTCACAAGTAGCTGGGACTACAGGCGCCGCCACCACGCCCGGCTAATTTTTTGTATTTTTATAGAGCTGGGTTTCACCGTGTTAGCCAGGATGGTCTCCATCTCCTGACCTCGTGATCCGTCTCCCAAAGTGCTGGGATTACAGGCGTGAGCCACCGCGCCCGGCCTTTTTCTTCTTTTTAAGTTTATGTAGTCTATGGAAAGTCATTAAGACATAGGTTACCTTCTGCACTATGGTTCACTATGAAGTTCAAAAGGAGTTCACAGGAGAACTGTGGGACATGTGCACCTTAAGCACATTCTGCAACAAGACCTTAATTGCAGGAAGGGGTTATAATGTTCCAAGCAAAACTTCCCTAGATATGTAAGTGTGAAGTTTCATGCAAAGGGAAAAAATCCTGGAAAAAAATCAATCAAATTGCATTTGATGACAATATGACTTAGAGATTTTCTTGTGTCAGTATGTTTAAATTTACTTCTTTTAAAATATTAAACAGAATTCTGTGGTAAAAAAAAATACTACTATAAATCTATATGCAGTTAGTATTAAGTGAAGAAAAATTTCAGAGTACTAGACTTAAAACCATTGCTTTGGCTTGTGCTATACTCTATACCATCAGTGTACTGCTAAGAAAGACATATGACCATATTCATGAAAAAACACAAACCTATACCTAATAGTTGTTTAATAGGTATAGTTGTCTAAAACACATTCATGAAAAAACACAAAAATAGTTGTCTAACATGGGAAGGTAGCAAAAATTATTGTTTTTATTTATGGCCTTATTTCCATGATAGTTCAAATTTCATAAAACAAAGTATAATAATAATAATTCTTTAGATCTTTATTTTGGTTTTGCTTTTGCTTCGTGGGAGCTTGGTTCTTATTGCAAAGTTGCTATATTGGCTTCCTATAATCATCATAAACAGGAACTATTTAATACATATTATACCCTCAAAGAAAAAAATATTTGGTAGGTGAATTTGGACATAATTTAGCATAGCTAAGTGAGCAACTACAAAATTATTATTTTGTGCTCTCAAAGAATGAGAATTTAAATGAAATAGATATTTAAACTATACTTTATATTTCATTAATATACAAATATTAAATACATGGAATATATTTAAAATAGATAGCTCTGTTAAAAAGGGATACTAGAGGAATTTCCATGTTTCAGGAATAATAGGAAAGATCATAGTGGAGGCTGAAGCCATGGGGCCCACAGAAAAGAGTGAGTAGATGCAGAAATAGATTCAGATGTTCCAAGGCCCACACAGAAATGGCTGGTGAACATAACACTATTGTTGCAAAAGATGAGAATAAAGCTGAGTGCCAGATTGTTCTCCTAACAGTTAAAAATCTGAATTAACCTTATTGGAAAATTCAGAATACAACCACAATGTGCCACTCTCCTGTGATCTTGGAAGAAAAGAGAGGCTGCTATGAGAATACCTTAGCTAAGATGATATGTGAGCAGGACATCATAACTAATTCCACTTACATGGATAAAGCCTATAAGCCTCTAATTGAGAGGCTTGGTTTGTCTCTGTTCGACCTGGAGGGCCTTAGTAAGGCAACTGAAAAACCACAGAAAATAAGGAGTTTGCATGGGAGAAAAGCTCCAGTGCAATGAAAGATTTCAGACAAAAGTGATAAATGCATGAGAAAATGCTTAATTAGGAGAGGTAGCCAGCTCATATAACACATGGAAGAATTCATACCAAAGGAGATAGAATGATAACATTTATTCTCTAAGGCTTATAAAAATATATGCTGGAGCTGCTCATAGAGATTTTTGAAAAGCTCATAGAATTCTTCCAATAAGAAGAAAAGGTTATGTAGCAAGAGCAAGCAGACACACTTTTAAAAACTGGAAATCTTAAAATTGTTTGTTTTTGGTGGAGACTCACTCTGTCGCCCAGGCTGGAGTGCAGTGGTGTGATCTTGGCTCGCTGCAACCTCCGTCTCCTGGGTCCAAGCAATTCTTCCGCCTCAGCCTCCTAAGTAGCTGGGATTATATAGACATCTGCCACCATGCTTGGCTAATTTTTGTATTTTTAGTAGAGATGAGATTTCACCATGTTGGCCAGGCTGGTCTCAAATTCCTGACCTCAGGTGATCTGCCATCCTTGGCCTCCCAAAGTGCTGGGATTACAAGTATAAGCTACTGCGCCTGGCCAAAAATGTTAGTAATTTTTTTTAAAAGATAAGATATAGGATGAACAGTGGATTGAAGAGACAACTACCTAACAAAAAGACAGCATAGAAGAATATAGCACTGACAAGATAAGAGATAGAAAATAGAATATAAACTAAGACATATGACGGGAGATTGAAAAGTTTAATATTTAATAGAAAACCCAGAAAACTATAAAAGTGAAAATGGCAAAAGGAAATATCTGAAGAGATAAAGGCTGAGGGTTATCTATAAGTGAAAAAGGATGTAAGTTGTTAGATTATAAGGAGTCACTGATTACAAGACATAAGAAAAAAAAGAAGGCGAAATCATGGTCAGTAAGAAAGTAAAGGTAAAATAGTAAAATGAGTCCAAACATTTTAGTAATTAAAACTAATGCAAATGGGCCAAACTCATTAAAATTAAAAGACTCTCCAATTGATAAATAAAATCCAGCTTTGTGAGGCAAAAAGACACTGTCTTAGTCATTTTTATGTTCCTGTTACAGAATACCTGAGACTATGTAATGTACAGTGAGAAGAAATTTATTGGCTCACTCTCTGGAGTCTGAGAAGTCCCATATCAATATTCCAGTGTCGGGCAAGGGCCTTCTTAAATGGAAAGAGAGAACAAGAGAGGGCTGAATTCATCTTTTTATAATGACACCAGTCCCACCCTTGAGGGTAGAACCCTCATGGCCTCATCCCCTTTTAAAGGTCTCACCTCTTAAGACTGTTACAATGGCAGTGACATTTCAACACGAGTTTGGCAAGGGACAGACGTTCAAGCCACAGTGAACCTCCCAACAAATTGAAAATAAAGAGATGAAAAAGATACAACAGGGAAATACTAACCAAAGGAAGCTCACGTAAATAACTTAATACTCGTCCAAATAGAACTCAAAGGAAATGGGACCAAAGACACTTTGTACTAATAAATGACAAATCCAAGAACACATTATATTTCTGAATTACCTTGCCACAAAATACGTAAAGCAAAAACTGAAAAATCACAGAGAAACAAATAAATCAATAATAATTGTAAAATATTTAACACACCTTTTTTTGGGAAACAAAAGGCCAAGCAGACAAAAATATAGCCAGAATGGATTAGATTTGAATGGCACTGTTAACAATAGATACACAGAACTCTGTACCCAAGAAATAGAGAATGTACGTTTTTCTCAAGAACACATGAAACATTTATAAAAATTGACCAGAACTCTGTCCCAAAGGAAGAGTCAACAAATTGCAAACACAGTATCATTCAGACAACATTCTCTGATAACAATACAATGAAATTAGAAATCAATTTTAAAGAGAATGTTCAGAAGTCCAATTATTAATTCATGACTTAGGTATGAAATATTTAGGCACAAACAACCAAAATGCATATTAATGATTCACAGGATGCAGACAATGCAGTGCTTAAATGGAAATTTTCTCTATATATACATGTATTTATTAGAAAACAAGAAGTTTTGAAAAGAAATGAACTATGCTTTCAACTCAAGGAATTAAAGAAAATTAAGAATTAAACCTAAGTAAATTATAATAAAAGAAATAGAAATTTAAAAACATAAATGTAGTTAATAAAAAAGAACAAGAAAATAAAAGTACTCAACATAAGAAAAGCTATTTATTTGAAAAGACGTATAAAATAGTCAAACTTCTGTCAAAACTGATCAGGAAAGACAGAGAAAAGTTAATGTAAACAATTTACAACAACAAAGTAACAGAATTACAGATACAATAGACTTTAAATTATAAGAGATTATTATAAATGAATGCCAATGGCTTTGTAAACTTAAATAACGTTAAAAAATTAGAAAAATATAAACTGAAAAATTTATTTAAGAAGTAGAAAACCTAAATAAATAAAAAACTCTTTGAGTTTGAAAATATCCTGTATAAAAATACACTCAGGTGATTTTTATGGGTGAATTTTGTTAAGCCTGCAAGAAAATCATTGTGCATGATTAGAATGCATAATATAAAAAAACTTTATTCACAATAACAAAAAAAAGTAACAGAAGTGCGTCTACTAAAAGATGTGCAAGAACGTTCTGAAATATTTTTAACTATTAGATTGAAATATCTAAAATTCCTCTTTTTTAGGTCAAAAATTATCAAGTATTGGTAATTTTATAAGATTCAATCTAATATATTGATGGAAATAAGAGAAATTCTAAATAAATGGGGTAGTATACTTTGTTTATAGATACAAAGACTTAATATCATAAAGATGTCAGCTCTCCAAAAATTGATTTACTAATTCCAATCAATATTATTCCAGAAAATTTTATGGTACATTCTTTGATATCTGATTCTAAAATCCATGTGAAATATTATTAAGCATTCAAAAATAAACAAGATAAGTTAAGAAAAAGAGGAGCGGGATTTTCCCTGCCAGATATGAAACTCATTGCACAACTACAGTGATTAAAACAGTGTAATACAGATGCAGAAACAAACAGATCAAAATAAGCCATCAGAAAGGTCAGCAACAGACCCAATTATGTACGAAAACTTTGAATGTAATAGAGATGGCATTAAACCTCAAAGAACGTTGGGTGCGGTGGCTTGCACCTGTAATCTCAGCTACTTGGAAGGCTGAGGTGGGAGGATCACTGGAGGCCAGGAATTCAAGACCAGCCTGGGCAACATAACACAACTCCAACTCTAAAAAAGTTTTTTTAAAATATTAGCTGGGCATAGTGGCATGTGTCTGTAGTCCCAGCTACTTTGGAGGCTGAGGCAGCTGGATCATTTGAGCCCAAGAGTTCAAGGCTGCAGTGAGCTACGATCATGCCACTGCACTCCAGCCTGGGCAACAGAACAAGACTCCATCAGAAAACAAAACAAAACAAAACAAAACAAAAACTCAATTGCGGAAGGATTAATCATTCAATTAATGGTATTGGGACAACTAGATTCTATATGGGAAAAATACGCTTTAATATACTACATTCATAGTAATTCAAGAAGGATTTTAAAAAATCTACCTGTGAAAATATTTTAGCTATTAAAGAAAACACATACGTGTGTGTGTGTGTGTGTATGTGTGTGCAAAATCTTTACACATTGAGATAGGGAGGTATTCTTCAGCAAGATAATTCATAAACAAAAATATTAAACCTTTTTCAATATCAAAATTACAGACACCTATATATGAGACGTCATCATTAAAACTAAGCAGTAAGCTAAGACAACAGAGTAAAGGTACATGTTTACTTCCACTACCTCTCTAAACCTCACTAAAATAACATTTGAAGGATAAAAAAATGTAGAAGACTCACAAGTTCAAAGAAGGAAGGAGAGAAGAACACAGCGGCAATATTTTGATGTCACAGGAAGGCTCGGGATTTGGTAGTACCAGATACCAAAAGCAGAGGGAAAATTAAGAGCCAAAATATGGGACTGATGAAAACTCTATTTCAGGAACAAGTAGATCCTCATAATTTATTTGCTGTTAGTAGCTGGGAAAAGGCTTCTTCATCCTGGCAGAAGATTAGAGGTTTAGCCCTTTAGAGAAGGTGAATCAAAAGGTCTCCTGACTAAGGGGCACAAGACACATGGGAGGAGAAGGTACAAAACTGGAAATGAGAGTAAGTAAAAGGTCACACTCTACAATATGAGCAGTTCCTTCCGCCTTTGCTTCTAGCAACCAGGTTTATATCTTCAAAGCAGAAATTGGAAAGTTCTTCCCTAGAGGTTCTGACTTGCTAACAAAAAGATCTAAAGGTACTGACTTTGGTGTTTCCCAGAGTGAAATAACCTCACCAAATCACCTGCACACTTACCCATTTATTCAAAGTTCCCCATCAGCTTTGGGTACTGCAATCTTAAAAATGACCAGAGAGCCAATGACCACTACCCAAGGAAAGTTTCCAACATGAAAAACAGAAATTATTTTCTCCTCTGTCCACCACAGTAATTGACAAAAACTAGAAAAGGAAATTAAGACAGAGGCAAGATAGTAGAAGAAATACACAAACAACAAAAATCACAAACTAAATAAAATTATTGCAACCACAAAGCAGAATCAAAATGCTTTCAGAAAAGAATATTTGGGGAACACAAAAAGAGCACTTGAAAATTTAAAAATGTGATAACAGAAATGCGAAGTTAAATACAAGGTTTGAAAGATAAGAAAGATGAAATCTCACAGAAGGTCAAGAAGGTCAAAAGTAGATAAATAATAGATTTTTAAAATGGAAAAATGCAAGTCAAGGCCAATCCAGAAGGTCTAACATTTGCTTAACAGTAATTCCAGAAATAGAAAGAAAAAATGGATGAGAAGGAAATTATTACAGAAATAATTAAAGAAAATTATCTAGATCTTGAAGGTATGTGTCCTCAGACTGATAGAGCCCAGCATGATGGCAGAATGAAGATCCACCCCAAGACATAGCATCATAAAATTTCAGCCCTGGGCTAAAGAGAAACTTCCAAAAGGAAAAAGACAAAACAAAACCCCAAAAAAAGTCATATACAAAGGAAAACAGCAACATTGGAACACTTTGACAGATAAGCAATTTTTTAAACATTCTGGGGTAATCAATTTTTAAATTAGAATCTATACCAAGCCAAATATTCAAACAAGGTAAAGTTAGAATGGATGCATATTCAGACATGCAGAAATACCAAACACTTTATCTCCTTTGTCTGCTTCTAAGAATGCATTTGGGGAATATGCTCTGTGGAAGTGAGAGAATAAAACAAAAAAATAAAATATTTGTGACCTATGAAACAAGAAATCCAACCAAGGAGGGAGATGAAAGGAGATCTTGAGATGAAAAGGTGTGGTGGACTTAGGGAAAAATGCAATCAGAATAAAAAGACAGACAATGAAAAAATAAATATCTTCCAGAAGAAGAAATTGGTTAGACATCTGGTGTGCTTGAATGTTTTGAAAGGAGTTTTTTTTTTTTTTTTTTGCTTCTAGGGAAAAAATAATTGAAGATGGATAGTTATATGCAAATTTTGGGAGTTGTCTGGGTATAGACAGTTTGACTGTCTCCACCCAAATCTCATCTTGAATTGTAGCTCCCATAATTCCTATGTATCATGGGAGGGTCCCAGTGAATCATGGGGCCAGGTTTTTCCTATGCTTTTCTTGTGATAGTGGATAAGTCTCAGGGGATCTGATGGTTTTATAAAGGGCAGTTCCCCTGCACACTTTCAGTTACCTGCTGCCATGTAAGACATGCCTTTGCTCCTCCTTTGCCTTCTGCCATAATTGTGAGGCCTCCCCAGCCATGTGGAACTGTGAGTTCATTAAACCTCTTTTTCTTTATAAATTGCCCAGTCTCTGGTATTTCTTCATAGCAGCATGAAAATACTAATGGCTGTGAAGCCATGAAATTGTGGGATCACTTAGAGAATGAGTGTAGAGAAAGAAGAAAAGAAAATGAGCCTTGGACATTCCAATTTTTAGAGGTTGGGGAAAGCCAGAAACAGCAGCCAGTTAAACAAGAACAGAACCACGAGTGAGGGATATTTAGGAAGCCAAATGAAGAAGGTATTCAGGAAGGAAAAAGTGATTCACATCGTGAATTATTCAAATCAAGTAAGCAAAATGAAGACTGGAAATTGATGACTGGATCTGGCAACAAAGAGCTGCCACCGATGAGAGCTGTTTGATGGAATTGTGAGGATGAAAACCTAAAATGGGTACATGAGAAAGTGGAAGAGGAATCAGAGACCAACATGTATACACAGCTTAAGGAGCTGTAAATTAGAACAGAGGAATGTGGTGGGAGCTAGGGAAGAGAGATGGGTGGAGGAGCGTGTTTTAAGATAGAAATGTAAGCACATTTGAATACTATAGGGAACAATCCAATAGAAAGGGAAAATTTGATGATACAAGAAAGACAAAGGATTCATTACTGGATTCTTAACGAAGCACAAATGGGTGGATCCAGCGCTTGAGATGAGGCTTGGCCTTAAATAGGAGCACAGTAATTCATCTATAGCAACTGAAGGGGAAGCCTAGTATGTGTTTGGATATTATTTAGGGACACATTTAATTATATAAAACTGTTAAATATTGACTCAAATATTGACTCAAATAAATACATAAAATTTATGATAATAGGAGTCTGAAGCAAGGATAGGACTGGCATTGGGGTGGGGTCAAAAAGAAGAATCTCTTTGATCTTATTGATTCAATGTTTTATTTTATTTTTAAAAGACAAAGCAAGGAATATAATTTTTAAATAATTTTTTTCCTGCTCCTGTTTATTATGTTTCAGGTGGTATCTCAAACACTTATACAGCTTTTCTTCTCCAAGCCCAATAACTATAAGTCTCAACATTTTTGTGCTACCGATTATTTTTAGATAGTTTATCAATAGCCAGGTGTCTTATCCACTCTATGCCTGAGCTGGCTATGGATCTTTAAGCTGTATTGGGATGTAAAGAGAACCAGATATTTTAAGAAAAGCAGAAGCAAATTCTGTTTCAATGCAGATGGAAGGAAGGCACATAACCAAGAACAAACACAATTTGGCATCAACCTTAAGAATAATGTCAGGATGGCTAACACAGCCCTGGCTCTCAAAGGAGGTTGATGACAACAACAAAGCATTTGTTTTTAAGCCTTGTCAAAACTACAACAGGGAAATGGATCTGTCACCTTGCAGGAGAAGGGGGAAGAATTGTTGCTGTAACTGTTTGTTTATGTGCTTGTACCTCACCTTCTTCCATAAAAGATCTGAAATAACTTTAAAAGACAGTAAAGAAAGATCTTTTTAAATGTGAGAAAATAAAGGGAAATCAGGATAAGATATAGAAGATGAAGCTAGGCATGTAGAAAGTACCAAAATACTTATGCTATGATCCTATTCGCTTCACTAGAAATGGGTCTTAAATTAGTTTCTAAATGACAAGCATAATCTATTACTAGGTTCTCAGAACCCATGAGATAAGACAGACACTTTGCTTGGAAGTGCCACTGTTGGTGTCCTAAGACTAGTGATAAATTTCTGCTGTGCCTCTTCACAATGACAGCATTGAGAGCTTTCAAGGTAAATACAAGGTTGAAATGGCACCCCAAATTTTTACTCCCCCAGTATCTAACAAAATAAGCAAAATATAGTAAAGTCTAACAACAAAATTCCAATATCCAAGGAATAGGGGAAAACCTAATGTAATACACTTTAAAATCTGGCAGCTTAGGAAAGATATGAAAGATTTTGGAGCAGAATGGGGAAAGGCACCAAAGCTAAGTTCCTAACTTGCCCTTTTTTCCAGATTGTGTTGAAAGGTTGACAAAATTCTAAGATTACGCAGGAATCCCCCAAATCTGGAGAGATGCTGAATGAGCGTATATCCTTTTTTTTTTCCCTGTCTTAAATGAGGAATGATAGAAGTACTAGCTAAAGACAAACAGCAAAAAAGTATATAAAGCTGACTCTAACGGAAAGGAAGGCATTGGCGCCTCACAGGATGAAAAGACTGAGGACATCCTCCTTGGAAATCAGATACATCCTCAGATTAGGTGGAGCGAACTCTGGTATAGGACTTCTAAATAAATTTCAAAGGAGAGTACAGACCATAGTTTGTCTTTCCACTATTTCCTCAAACTGTAGAAAAATGAGAATATCATGTGTTAAGCCCTCAACTAGATTAGAGATAGAAAATATTCCAGTCTTGGGTTAAGTTTAAAGTGAGACAAGAGCAATAAAATGCCTAGACAGAATCACTCTAAAAAGAGCTGGATGAAAAGGAACAGCAAAGCAATATGCAAAATTGCCATGTCAACTGCTACAATGTATACACCCCCCCCCCCAAAAGACCTATAGAAGAAAATGTAAGTCGAGAAACAGAAGGAAATATAACCAATTGCTTCATGCTGTAGAATAACTTAATGAAAACATATTTAATACAATAAGAACTGAAAGATAAGATTGTTCTGAAAGATAAGATTGTTAAAGCAACTGAATGAGATGAAAGAAGCAATTATAAAACTAAGGGAAAAATACAGTATTAAAATGACTAATAAATGAAATTAAAACAACAAAGAAGAGAAAAGGCTCCATTAAAATAAAATCCTAACAGTAGAGGAAGGCTTGAGATTATCGCAATAAATTAAGATGAAAAATACAGAGTAAAAAAAGTAGAAAGAAGCTAGTAGATATGGAAGACAGACAAAAGGATCTTACATAAAGACAATTGTAACCTTGAATTAGAAAGCCTCCAAAATGGAACAAAAATGTATTCAGAGATAAAATACAAGATAACTTCCCCAAATGAAAAATTTACAGACTGAAAGATTACTAGGTTCTGGAAAATTTTGATACAGAATGTTCAACAGTGATACATATTGTAGTCAAGGATAAATTTCAAGGATAAAGGAAAAACTCCTAATGTCTGGATTCAGGAAGAAAGAAATCACCCTATAAGGTGAGATTATTTGGGCTGGCCTTAGACTTTTTCATAGGGAGGACAGTGAAATGGTTTATATTAAGACACGATGAAACTGCTGTGACCAAAGAGTATGATAGCAAGTGAATACGTCATTCAAGTATAAAAGAGCCAAGCAGACTTTCCCAGAGACAAAGAGCTCAGAACTTAGTGTACAGAGGCTTTTCTTGTAAAAACAACTTGTTAAGAAATCCACACAATGAAGACTCAAAATGAAGAACTCAGGGGTGGAGAGACCATGGAGGGAAGGAGCTGGTGATGAGCACTGAATTTGATTAATTGTTGAATGATTACTCAACAACTATGGGAATTATGTTTCTAAGCAGAATGTAAATATTATCAACCTGAACAAGGTGAAATACAATAGAAACAAAATTTGAGAGAGAGGCAGGGAGATGGAAAAAAGTACAGAGGGATGGATGGATTGCATACCGTTCAGGTAAGCCATTACAAATACTGTTTCTCTCAACCATACTTTTGAGAAGCACTGGGTTTGGCCAACTGTAGAACTTTACTCCCTGACAAATAGCTGGAAATCAAATCCACAAGTACAGATCCATTGGCTTTCATATTTAACAAGGTAAAGGGATCCATAAGCTTTTAGAATTGTCATGGTTAATCTGAGTTAGTCAATTTCCAAAGGAAGGCAGAACCATTCACTTCCTGTTTTTACCTTCATGGTCTCCAGAGAGCAAAGGGGAATTCAGATTGGAAGCATATCCCCTAAGAAAATTGTAGTTCAACATAATGGAGGGGTGAGGGTAGTAGAAAAAAACTTGGTCGCTTAAAAGAAGCATTCCTTCCCATTTTTACAGCCAGCCAAAGGACATCCCAGGGCTCTGAAGGAACCATAGATGTGATGTCAGTATTCCAAGACCTGATGGTGAAATCAAGGAGAATGGGCAAGGGCCTAGACACTGGAGCTGGAGAAATGTTATCTTACTTTGCAAAAGATGAAGTGGTTGAATTCAGAATACAGGCTAACAAGCTTGAGGTCTGGAAAAATTATTGAAGGGATTGTCAAATGGCATATAGACTTTCAGGAGTAAAGAAACAAATTTTATAATAATTTACATATTTATCCAATTTGATCCTCATAATAATCCTGTAATGTATGCATTTTTCTTACCACAATGTGAAAACTGTGTCAGAGAAAAATAAGTACTTGTTCAAGGTCACACAGTTAATAGATGCCAGAACTAGGATTTAAATCTTGGACTTGCTGCCCCATTTGTAAAAGAATGTAATCATCACTGTTCCGTGAAACGGCCTTCATGAAAAGAGACCCTCAAATGCAGAAGGAGCCAAGAAACCAAAGAACAAGTCAGACAAATTTAGTTTGTAAGTGGCTCATTGCGGGGACTTACCAACGAAAGCATGGTTTTGGGCAGCTGCAAGACAGGTAGATCTCTGCACTGTTACCCCAGACCCAAGGCTTATGTACCATAGGGAAAGTGTACACATGCTCCAGCCGGACAATTAAAGTCAACCTGCCAGAAAAGGAAAGAATGCTTTGTGTGCTAAGCCCTGTAATTTGTGCAATAACATCAAGGTTGCTTTGGTCTAAGGGCAGGATGTATGGTGAGTACATATTCTTACACTAAGGACAGTAAATACAGTAGGAATTAGGAGACATTTCCTGGAGTGGGTTAATCAGAAGTCAACATGGGAGATTAGCATCCAAAATGGAGTTACTTCTGTCTCCACAATCACCAATGGTAGATGCAGTTTTACCAAGATATAATACATTTGGTCAAACTAGCTTTACTTTCTGTTTTGGTAATGTTCTAAGTATAGGAGTCTGCCAGAGACCTAGTACACCCTGGATTCGTTAGATGTTTGACCAAGTCTCAGGATATTCTAATTTATGAAGTAATGGAAAGACATCAAAGTGTCATATAATTATGCTTAAAAATCTTTACCCTAAAAATATTAGTAGCACTGTGCAATCTATTAAATAAAAAAGTTCTCTAAAGTCAGAGACCATATTTTACATATTTTTTGTTTGTTTCTTTTTTCCTTGTCATGGTTTCTTTTTATTTTTTCATTTTCTGTTTTTGTTTCTTTGTTTTGGTTTTTGAGACAGGGTCTCACTCTGTCACCCAGGCTGGAGTGCAGTGGTGCAATCATGGCTCATTGCAGCCCCAACCTCCTGGGCTCAAGCCATCCTCCCACCTTAGTCTCCCAAGTGGCTGGGACCACAGGCAAGTGCCACCACACCTGGATAATTTGTTGACTTCTGTGGAGATGAGATCTCCCTATGTTACCCAGGCTGGTCTTGAAATTGTGGGCTCAAGCAATCCTCCTGCCTTGGCCTCCCAAAGTGCTGGATTACAGGCATGAGCCTCCATGTCTGGCCTCCTTGAGATGGTTTCTGGTACACAGTAACTGCTTAGATACATTTGGTGGAAAAGCTCATGAAGTTGGAGGGCAAACTGTAGAGGCAAGCTACAGAGCTCTGTCCTATTAGACATTTTTTTTCAGTGACTTGATAAAGACATAGAAAACATGCTTTGCAAGCTTTGAGATGACAGAAAGCTGGAAGAAAAAGTGAATCTGATTGATGATAAAATCAAGATTCAAAATAGTCTTGACAGGTTGGAATGATAAGCAAAAACCAAATGTTCTTTTCTGTATTTACCTTTAAAAGCTCAACAGCCTAAGTACAGAATGAGGAGACGTGGTTTGGCAACAGTTTGTGCAAAAAAGATATGAGGGTTTTACTTGGCCATAACTTAAGCCAACAATTTAATATAGTTGCTAAAATTAAAAAATCTTGATTGCATTAATAGGATGGTGGTGTCCAAATCACGGAAAACAATAATCCTACTGAGTCTTGCACTGGTCTGGTCACACCTGAAATACTGCTTGCAACTTTGGACACCCTAGTTAAGACGGAGACTAACAAGTTGACAGCCTGCAAGACAGGGTGGCCAAGAAGGGGAGAAGTGTATTTCAAGGGACCATTTAAAGAACCAGGGGACTTTTGGCCTGTAGACGTTTGAAGGGGATACACATTAGCTGTCTTCGAATGTTTAAGGGGTAATCATTGATATACAAACAGAAGACAAGATTTGCCCAGTGCAGTTCCAAAGAGAGAAAGCAAAGGGTAAGCAGATTTCAGCTTATACGGAAAGAAATCATGGGCTAACTTTCAGAGGAAGCTCTGAAGTTTTCTCTTGAGTGTAAATGACTGCCTGTAGGGGATTTCTCTACAGAAAACAAGGATAATCAGAAATATGCCTGAGATGTTCCTTCAGAGACTTTATACTATACTCAGATTCTGGGCTAGAGAGGAACCTGGTTTCAAATGAGCAGAATCATCAGTGGTTCTCATTTGCCCTCCCCATTGGCCCACCAGGAATTTCTGTACCCACCAAGAGCTTCCTTCTTGCCACCTATTTTCCACCTACGAACAAATCTATTTCATGAGGGCAAGGTTATTTCATTCCTGTATCTAACATAAATACAACCAGATTCTGTTCCTCCTTCATTCAAGTCCCAAGAGTGAGGACTGCTAAAAGAAATGGTCATGGAAAGTATTAGATAAATATATATTTTTTCTCTTGAAATCACTAGCATGGAGCAAATCTTACTTCATGAATGTCAGTTCCTCCAGGGTAGGAAACAGGTTGCTCACATAGATAGCCCTTTTACTCTCTGAATAACTCTGGCTGTTTAAATATGAGGAATAACACATGTGATTTTTGCTCATCTCTTGCAAAAAGTCAAACAGACCACGTATTTCTCTAAGGGCAAATATATTCAACTATGATTTCTTCATTTTTTATGCAGAATCAGTTGAATTTTTTAACATAAGTTGCTGGCCTGGTACGGTGGTTCACACCTGTAATTCCAGCACTTTGGGAGGCCAAGGCAGGTGGATCACCTGAGGTCAGGAGTTCAAGACCAGCCTGGCCAACATGGTGAAACCCCTTCTCTACTGAAAATACGGAAATTACCTGGGTGTGGTGGCAGGTGCCTTTAATCCCAACTACTCGGGAGGCTGAGGCAGGAGAATCGCTTGAACCCGGGAAGTGGAGGTTGCAATGAGCCGAGATCGTGCCACTGCACTCCAGCCTAGGCAACAGAGCAAGACACCCTCTCAAAAAAAAAAAAAAAAGTTGCTAATAACTCATCACCATGACTGGAAACACTCACCATGTGCTATTAGAGCCCCGGCTTTCATTCAGCAGGCATCTCTAAAAATGAATGTCTAACTGTCATTGCTAATCAAATAGGTGATTAGATTGCACATTTCTTGAGAAGTAGAAAAATAGTCCTAATTCATGAGATCTGCCATTTTATTTAGGGACATTACATATTCCACAAAAGGCTCTTAAAATGTTCTTACAGTGCATTTCCTCAGCAGCCAATGAGTCTACTCTGCCTCCTATCCCTTTATCTCTCCTCTGATCACTTCCACTCACAAAACAGACTGTGTCTGAGATTCTGCCCTGTTCACATTTTTGCTTTTTTTGAGCCCTTAGTATGTGGCAGACCTTTACTTCCTTGGGCTCCAACTTAGAGTTCTTAGAATAGGGCCTATAAACAAATTTGTGAAATGGGTTCTTTCCTTGGAAACACAATATGTACTATGAAAGTGAAGAAAATGTCTAGATTGTGGTTGGATGAGCTGTTTATTACCCAGCAGCAGCTTGAGGTTGGGCTGCATCCCAACACTGCTATATGAGTTGCACTCTGTCTGCATTTCTCTCTGTAGGGAGAAAGCGGGGCCAGAATCAATACTGATGCGCCCTTGCTTTGGTTTCTTGATGGGTAGAAATCTGTTCTCTCTTAATCAGCATTCCTTCCCCAGGCTCTGTCAGCTCTTTAGCAGGACCGGAGATTGAATTCCCTGATATCCATGATCTTTTTCTAGGTTAAAATTGCCATTCACATCTGTCAGCTTTTGCTTACAAAATGATCTTTCACCTCCCTTGAGAGAAACCCATTATTTCGAGACAAGGTGCCTATCACCTTGAAGAAAATATTTCAACCTACCAAGGAAATCAGAGAAAGAAAGGATGTTGCAGGAACGTAAGTGGGGCAAGATGGTTTTAATAAAAAGTCACTAACAACTTTGGTCACTGCAAAGGACTTCTGGAGTCCAAATATTATTTCAGAATGTTTCCACCTAAATTTGAGATAAAACTTTCGTTTCATTAAAGAAAAGAACGAACTTGTATATTCTTGTGTACTGTGTGTTTCTTTAGTAAAAAGCTGTCCTGTATTAACAAACCTGGTGTTTTATCTTTGCTGCAGTCGCCATGGTGCCTTGACTCTTGCTTCAGCAGAAGACATGTCCCAGTGAATTGTTATAAATTGATGCATAATATGCATATGGTAGTACGTAAAATGCATTGATGTTAAAGGTACAGTATAATGATTTTTTACATATGCATACAGTTACATAACTCTACCCAGAGCGAAGATACAGAACTCCTCCAGCATCCCAGAAGGGTTTTGAAAGAACACATTCCTCAGCCCTGGGCCCAGTACAAACATATATCTCAACTTCCTGGGCCCAACACAGACACATTCACACAATTCACACATTCCTCAGCCCTGGGCCCAGTACAAACACATTCCTCCATATATCTCAACTTCCCGGGCCCAGTACAAACACACCATATATCTCAACTTCCTGGGCCCAGTACAAACACACCATATATCTCAACTTTGGAAAAACACCACCTGGAGAGACCCCCAATAAGGTCACAACCGTTTACGGCTTTACTGAAAGCGCGGGAACCAATAGAAAACTGCTAAAGGTATAACTTAAAATGTTAACCAATTGTAATGCTGTAACCAAAAGAATTCCCTTGTTCCTCTATAACCTGTTTACATCGGGCTATAAAAAGCAAGCACATGCATCGTTCGGGGCCCTCTTGTACATTGAGGAAGGGAGGGACCAAGTTCGAACTTGCAGTAAAGATCCTTGCCGCTTTAACAGTTTTCTGTGTCTCTTTCCAGATTATAGCCCTCCAAAGGTAACCACTATTCTGATTTCTATTATTATTGGTTAGTTTTGCCAATTCTTAAACTAAAGAGAATCATACAGAATTTTTGGTGTCTGGTTCTTCTGCTTAACATAATATCTACGAGATTCATCCCTGTTGTTACGCACACGCATTTTACCCATTGGTATTACTATGTAGTATTTCATTGTATGAATATACCACAACTTCCTTATTCATTCTTCTGTGGACTTGCATTTGGATTATTTTCAGTTTTTTGTTATTACAAATAAAACTACAGCAAACATTCTTGTATCTGCCTTTTGGTGAACACAACCCTGATTTCTCTGCATATATACTAGTGGTAAAATTGCTGGTTTATAAGATAGGCAATGTTTAGTTTTGATGGAAAATTTCAAACAGATTTTCAAAGTAGTTGTGACATTTTATAAGTCCCACCAGTTGTTCCATATCCTCACCAAAACTTGTCAGGCACTTAAATTCTGGCCATTTTGGTGGGTGAATAGTGGCACTGTAATTTTAGCTTGCATTTCCCTGATGAATAATGACATTGAACATATTTTTATATGCATATTGGACATTTGGATATTCTTTTGTTAAGTGGCTATTAAAGTCATTAGCCCATTTACAGAAAACAAATCAACAGTAATGAGATATAATTTGCATATAATAAAACCCACTCATTTTAAGTGCACAGTTTGATGAGCTTTAACAAACATACACTTATCTAGCACCACAATCAAGATATAGAACATTTCCATCACCCTAAAACATTCCCTTCTGTTTGCAGTCAACATCCATATCCATTGCTCCAAGCCAACACTGATCTTCTGTCAATATAGAAGTTTTGCTTATTCTAGAATTTTATATAAATATAATAACACAATATTCAGTCTTCTGTGTCTCGATTCTGTCACTTACCTTAACGTTTTTGAGGTTCATCTACGTTGTCGGGCATATCAATAGTTCATTCATTTTTATTGCTGAATGGTAGTCCATTGTGTGGCTGTATCACAATTTGTTTAGCAATTCATCTGTTGATAAATATTTAGGTTGTTTTCAATTTTTTGCCATTATGAATAACAGCTGAAGAAAGCTGTTATCAGCATTTGTGTAGATATCTCTTTGTATATACATGTTTTTAATCCTCTTAGGTAAATACCCAGGAGTGAAATTGCTGAAACAGTGTCATATGGTAGGTATTCAAATTTTTAAAGAAACTCCAAGCTGTTTTCAAAAGTGGTTTTAACATTTTAAATCCCAATGAGCAGTATATGAGAGTGCCAATTGCACAACATCTTCACCAATACTTGATGTGGTCAGTTGTTTTCATTTTAGCCTTTCTAGTATGCAGTTGTAACTCATTTTGGTTTAAATAAAAAAAATCTTTTTAACTTTAATGAGAGTCTTGCTGAACCATCCTAATTCTAATAGTCACCTCTCCCCATCCTAATGTGTAATAACTACCGTTTAAGTCCATAGACATTTGGTATTCTTTGATGTGAATCTCTGATACCATGATATAGACTACATTTGTTTTTATTTAGTTTTAAAAATAGGACATAGTGCTAAAGAAGTTGAAGTTTTAAAAATTACATCAGTCACACCTCAATTCCTTTTGAATTTAAAGCTCAGGAAACATCTGAGAATGCACTTTTAGACATTAATTTTATTTCAGTCTTTAGTGCTACACATGAAAAACGAACTTTCACTGTGAAAACCAGAGAGTCTCGGTGTTTTCTTGGAGCACCTACCGTTCCCGGGAAGCTCCATTCAGTCCACAGACTGAATGCTTGCATTATGAATGCATTTAGTCCAATTCTGTCTGTACTTTGTTTCTGACTTGCATTAATATTTATTGTGTTTAATGAAAGCTAATTATCACTTCTTGAGAGCCTATTGAAAATAGCATTATTATATCCAGAATTTTCATGAAGCTCTGGGAAGTAACTTGATGTGCTTGCAGGTTCTTTCATCAGAATATTATCCAGGTCTGCAAGTACAAGAACAGCTTGAATACCCAGTCATCAGTTCCTGCGAGAGGTGTTCTTTCAAAGAATGAGGCTTAGCAGAGTGAAAAAGTAAGAAAGTGTAAATGTAACACTTCCTCTGTAATTAAAATAGGAAAAAGTACTTTGACAATCTAATAACTTAAGAGGTAGGTAATCAAGTTGTTTCTTCTCAATTTTGCAATAAGAAAATATGAATAGTAAGCAACTCCTTTCAAGAGGTATGGAAAGCAATTGGCAGGGCTCGTGGAACCATAGTATTTATGACTCTCAGATGAGAGATTTGATTTGTAAATATTAATTATTACCTGAGAGAGTTAATTTTATGTGTCAACTTGACTGGGTCAGAGGGTGCCCAGATATTTGGCCAAACACTATTCTGGGTGTGTCTGTGAGGATATTTCTGGATGAGATTAACATTTAAAGTGGTAGAGCCAGTAAAGCAGATTGGCTTACCTCATGGAGGTGGTTCTCATCCAGTGATTTGAAGGCCTGAATAGAACAAAAAGGCTGACCCTCCCCCAAGTAAGAGAGAACTCCTCTTGGCTGGCAGCTCTTAGACTTTTGGATTTACATTGGAATGAAACCATCAGTTCTCCTGGATCTCCAGCTTGCTTACTCACTGCAGATCTTAGGACTCACCGACCTTTATAAACATCCTGTGGACCAATTCCTTATAACAAATAATTGATCAGTCACATTCTATTGGTTCTATTTCTCTGAAAACCCTGACCAATACTTCACCTTCAAGCAAAAAGAGGAGGTGCCAAGTGGTGTCAGAGTGTGCTTTAACCCATCGTGGTCCTCTAGTCTTTTAAAACAAGCCTGGGTTTCCTTGAATCAGCCCTAGGATGGCATGGGCACACATATTACAGGAAACGTAATAATCGGGTCTAATGTGTTTCTTTTTCTGTTCGAGTCTTATAAACGTTGTCCTCAACTCTAAACTGATCTTTCAAGCGGTCAGAACAAATAAAATAGCTGTCTCTGGATTATTTGGTTGGGAATCCTGGGTCCAAAAAGATTCTTTATCATTAACAGGTGAGAATTGAAGTGGAAAATTCTTTATCTACAACATGCAACTGTTTTGGGGGAGTTTTAGTTATTTCTGGCAGATAAAATGGCATGACCTGCTGGCTAGAGGACAAGCTGATTTAAAGTACAAAGTTGTTCAGAAGTATGTTGTGTCTTGGCAGGTTATTTTCCTTGTAGATAAGCTTTCTTTAATATTTATTTATTCTTTCAGTGAACCATATTTAGTACATGCAAGGTTGGACTGAGGCAAATGTGTACCCTAAGAAGGCTAACAATTGGGTGCCTTTAAAAACCTGTAGCCTTTAAATATTTGGTTAACACTTATTTAAGGGGCTGGGGCAAATTGCTTTTCCATTCCTAAACAGAGATATATAAAATGTATAGAACATAACATGTTAACTTATTTGAAGGTATCTTTCATTTTATAATATTCCTATTGCTCATAGTTGAATAATAAAAGAGGCTAATATCTCCAGAGTGCGTATTATATGCTGGGTACTGATTTATTTACATTATTTATCTAATCTCATGCTCATGACAATCTTGTGTGGTAAGCACTACTATTATCCCAAATTTCCAAATAATGAAACTGACACTTAGGTTTAATAAACATACCCAAATACACAAATGGCTCCTACCAAGCAGTAGAAATGGGATTTGAATGCTGCAGATCAGACTACAGAGCCCATGCCCTTCGTCACTAGAACTCTATGTGCTTCTGTAGCACTCATCTCTCACATTCACTGAGTGTGGCGATCACACGTCCACAGGTACAAAATCTTGTTCAAACTATGTTTACAAGTTCTTCCTGGCTCTTTTGCCAATAAAACTCTTTCATTTTCTTTTGCTAGCTTCCAAATCAAAGAATACCTGGAGAGGCATATTAAAAGTTTTCCTCTTAGATGTTAAAATAAATACTTCATCTCCAGTAAAAAGTTCTATTTGGTATCAGAATTTTGCTGATTGCAGCTACATACATGAGTCAACTGTCATATGCTGGTCTCAGGACTGGTGGTGTTGCTTATACCACGAGTGTGTTATACAATGCAACTTGCACAGAAGTAGATCAGCCAACGAGGAGTATTATTATTTCTACTGCATTATTATTGCTACTACTGTTATTTCTGTTATTATTGTTTCATCCATGAGATGCTTTCTAGTTTAAAGGGAAAAACACGGTTTATATCTCACCAGAAACATGAATTAACAGACACCATTTAAATATAATGTTTTGGCACCTCTTTTAAATTGGCACCCCAGCAAGCTTGACCCCCTGGTCATGTGCGTATATTGTGTGTATGCATCTGGCTATATGAAAATGTAATATCTGAGAAGAAATTCAGCTTTCTAATCCTTGATGGGACCTCTCATTGTTCAATTGTGGAGCTGAAAAATAAGACAATCTTCCAAGGAACATTACTGATCTTAAATGTGTGGGTCATGACCCTTAGATTCCATACATAGAAAGTTAACTTGATTAATGTGTTTAATATCTAGTGCTCATATTATGTGACTATGAGAAGGGCTCTCTGAATGCATGAGTGTAAAGAGAAAAGGGGATATTGAGGGGGATTTGAAGTGAAAAGTCATAAATACTAATGGTGATTTGTCCGTAAATTGTCAGTCATCTCCAGTTGGCCCATTTTGTGTCCCTCTGACATTATAGTTTGATGAATAAGCATGTGGCAGTATCTACAATGCAGAGAGCAGAGTACTGTCTGTTTAAACACAGAAGCTACAGGAAACACTTTGCATTTATGTCCTGGCATCTGAATAGGTTACCCATCTGTTTCGGAAATTCCACTCACTTTCATAAACATTTATTGAACACCTACTACAATCAAAGCAGAGCTCTTTGCCAGATGCCTTAGAGATTATAAATATGAGTAAGTTACAGCCCTGAGGCAACAGGGGAAATAAGACAATGCAGGAATAATTACAATGTCAGACAGAATGAGAAGTGTGGGAGGTCTCTAGAGAGTCATAGACATAGAAGGAGAGCGTGGGGCGGGAATTAAAGAGGTTTCCCTAGGAAGTCAGAGGACTCCAACAGTGGATAAGCTATAAGGGTAAGAAGTGAGGATATTTTTGGTAGGGGAGAGTAACAGGAAAGGGTTGCAGTTGAGCACGTATAGGACTTACCATAGCAAAGAAGGGAAGTAGAGACCTCAGGAAATAAAGCTTGAGAGGTATAGTCAGGTACAAATTGTGGGAATCAGATTCCAAGTTTCATCTTTGGGACATGAATTCAGTTTAAGATATAAAAATACATGTAATTCTGAAGTGATGTGAGTTTGGATGTTCTTGTTTGGGAAACTGAATATTTTGGCTTTTGGAGAGTTATCATCAAACTTGAAAGAAAAATATGGTGATTGAGCTTTAAACATACTATTTATTGTAGTTTTTCTGGCTACAAACATTGAACTTAACTGTTCTCCACTACCACAGAATATCCCTTTACATGTTTTTGAATGAGATTCTGGAGTATTTAAACATGTGGATACACCTCAGTTTTTAAGTTTAGTTTCCCATTTTTTTCACATTTAGATGAGATTGCCTGCAACTTCCAGCTATTATAAATAAAGTTACAACGAAAAATTTAATGGTTACTTTTTCTTAAGTGCTTATAAGGTATGAGGCAGTGCATCAAGCTTTTTTAAAAAAAAAATTGAGGTGAAATTTATATAACTTAAAATTCACCTTTGTAAAGTGAATAGTTCAGTGGCATTTAGTACATTCACAATGTTATGCACCCACTACCTCTCTCTATTCCTAAACATTCTCATCCCCACCAAAGGAAGCTGTTTGCCCATTAAGCTCCTCATTCCTCCCTCTCAAGCTCCTGGCAACCACTAATCTGCATTCTGTTGATGGATTTACCTATTCTGGATTTTTCATATAAATTAAATCATACAATATAGCTCAGGCTTCTTTGTCTGCCTTCTGTGTCTGGCTTCTTTCACTCAGTATAATGTTTCAAAGTTCACTGATATTGTAGCATGTATCAGTACTTCATTCCTATTTATGGCTGAAAATTTTCTGTTGTGTGTGTATACCACGATTTGTTTATCCATGGGTTCATTGATGGATATGGGTTGTTTCCAGCCATTGGCCATTGTGAATAGTACTGCTATGAACATGTATGTACATATACTCGTTTGAATACCTGTTTTTCATTCTTTTGGGTGTATACCTAAGAGAAGAATTGCTGGACTATATGGTAATTCTACATTTGACATTTTGAAGAACTATCGAAGTGTTTTCCATGGCAGCGCAATCATTTTACATAGTCACCAGCAATGTATTAGGGTTTCAACTCCTCCACAGTCTCACTAACACTACTTATATTCCTTTTCTTTTTTTGTTATCACCATGATAGTGGGTGTAAAGTGGTATCTCATTGTGGTCTTGATTTATATACCCAAATGGCTAGTGATATTGAATGTTTTTTCATGTACTTACTGGCCATGTGTAAATCTTCTTAAAAGAAATGTCTATTTAAGTTCCTTGAACACTTTAAAATTGAGTTACTTATCTTTTAATTATTGAGTTGTAAGAATTATTTGTTTATTTTGGATACTGGTCCCTTATCAGATATATGATTACAAATATTATCTCAATTCTGTAAATCATCTGTTACTTTCTTGACAATGTCTTTTGATGCACAAAAGTGTTCAATTTAAACAAAGTCTAATTAATCTATTTTTTCTTTATTGTTCACTTATACATTTGGTGGCATATCTAAGAGTCCATTGCCAAATTCAAGGTCATGAAGATTTACACTGATTTTTTTCCTAAAAATCTTATGGTTCAGTTCTTATATTTATGTTATTTATTCATTTTGAATACATTTTTGTATACACTGTGAGGTAGGGATTCATTTGCATGTGGATACCCAGCACCGGTTTTTGAAGGGACTATCATTTCTACATTGAATGGTCTTGGCACCTTTGTCAAAAATCAATTTGACATAGATATATGTGTTATTTCTGGACTCCCAATTCTGTACTATTAATCTATGTCTATCCTTATGCCAGTACCACCCTGTTTGGATAATTGTGGCTTTGAAGTAAGTTTTGAAATCAGGAAATATAAGTTTTCTAACTTTATTCTTCTTTTTAACAATTGTTTTGGCTATTCGGGATCCCTTTCAAATCCATGCGAATTTTCATTTCTACAAAAAATAAAATTGGGATTTTGATAGAGACTGCATTGAATCTGTAGATCATTTTTACTTTTTGTAGCCATCTTAATATTGTCTTCCAATTCACACATATGAGATGACTTCATTTGCTTAGGCCTTTATTTTCTTTCAGCAATGTTTTATAATTTTCACTTTACAAGTCTTTTATCCCCTTGGTTAAATTTATTCCTAGGCATCATTCTTTTGGATAGCATTGCAAATGGAATTTTTTTTAAAGTAGCTTTTAAAATTATTCATTGCCAACATATAGAAACACAATTTATTGTGTTTTAATCTCATGCCTTGTAACATTTCAGAACTTGTTTAACTCTGGTTTTTTTTTTTTTTTCTTTTTTTTTTTTTTTTTTGGTATTTTCCATATATAGGGGTATGTCATCTGTGATGGAGATAATTTTACTTTTTCCTTTCTAATTTGGGTGCCTTTTATTTCTTTTTCTTGCCTAGTTGTTCTAACTAGAACTTCCAGTTCAATGTTGAATATCAGTGGTGAACCCAAGCATTTTTTTTCTTGTTTCTCATCTTAGGGGAAAAGATTTCACCATTGAATATGATGTTAACCGTTAGCTTTTCTTTTTCTTTTTTCTTTTTTTCTTTTTTTTTTTTTTGAGATGGAGTTTTGCCTTGTTGCCCAGGCTGGAGTGCAGTGGCGTGATCTCAGCTCACCTCAACCTCTGCCCCCCTGGGTTCAAGCAATTCTCTTGCCTCAGCCTCCTGAGTAGCAGCAATTACAGGCACCTGCCACCATCCCTGGCTTTTTTTCTTTTGTATTTTTAGTAGAGATGGAGTTTTACCATGTTGGCCAGGCTGGTCTTGAACTCCTGACCTCAAGTGATCCACCCACCTCAGCCTCCCAAAGTGCTGGGATTACAGGCATGAGCCACTGCACCTGGCCCACTGTTAGCTTTTCAAATAAAGTTTTTATCATGTTGAGAAAGACCCTCTCCATTCATAGTTTTTTGAGTGTTTTTACTGTTAAAAAATGTGTTTAATTTTGTCAAATGCTTTTTCCATGTCAATTGAGATGCTGCTATGGTTTCTTTCTTTGTTCTATTAATGTGATATATTGCAGAGATGATTTTCTTATGTTGAATCACCCTGCAACAAGCACTTATGAGTGAATTATCACATTTAATTCTCACAACCACCTGTATAAGGTGAGTAATATTTTTCCCTTTTTTAATGTTGTAGCTAAGGTTACTCTCCCGATTTTGCACAGCTTGTGTGCCAGAATAATGCATCTGACTCCAGAATCCATGCTGTTATTCATTTTGCTAATTAATGAATGTCTACACATGCATCATTTATTCTCTCAAATAGTTACTTTATGTCTATTCTGTGCCAGACACTATGCTAGGCACTTCTCACTCCATGAATTCTCACTTCATGGAGCTTATAGGCTCTATTTTTTCCCTCCCACTGACCCATTTCCCATCTTCTCCAAGAAACTGCTCATCAGCTTTATGTCACTATAAAGTAGTTTGCATTTTTCTGAAGCTTTATATAAATGGAATTATGCAGTATGTACATTTTGTTTGTTGTTTGGCTTCTTTAACTCGGGATAATTATTTTGAGATTTATTCATATCATTGTATATATTAATGGCTAATTCCTTTTTGCTGACCAGCAGTCCATTTTGTGGGTATATCACAATTTGTTTACCATTCATCTGTGGAAGGATATTTGGATTGGTTCCAGTTTTTTGGCAGTTACGATAAAACTGTTAGAAACATGTATACAGGTCTTTGTGTGAATGTATGCTTTCATTTTGTTTGGATAATACCTACCAGTAGGATACCTGGGCCATTTGGTAGGTGTGTATCTAATTTTTTAAGAAGCTGTCAACCTGTTATAAAAAGCTGCTGTGCCATTTTGCACTTCCATCAACAGCATATAAGAGTTCTAGTTTCTCTACACTCTTGCCACCACTTGCTATGGTAAGTCTTTCTGATTTTAGTCATTCTGCTAAGTGTGTAGTAGTAACTTGAGGCTTTTATTTGGATTTCTTAATGATTAGTGATTTGAAGATGAAAAGTATCTTTTCATGTGCTTATTTACCATCTGTATGTCCTTTTGGAAAGTGTTTATTCAAAACTTTTGCCCATTTTAGCAATTGGAATGTTTTCAAACTACTAAGCTTTGAGAGTTTTAAGAAATATACTCTTGGCTGGGCGTGGTGGCTTATGCCTGTAATCCCAGTACTTTTGTAGGCTGAGGCAGGTGGATCACCTAAGGTCAGGAGTTCGAGACCAGCCTGGCCAACATGATGAAAGCTCGTCTCTACTAAAAATACAAAAATTAACTGAGCATGGTGGCACGTGCCTGTAATCCCATAATCCCAGCTACTTGGGAGGCTGAGGCAGGAGAATCGCTTGAACTAGGGAGTCAGAGGTTGCAGTGAGCCAAGATTGCACCACAGCACTCTAGCCTGGCGACAGAGCGAGACTCTGTCTAAACAAAACAAACAAACAAAAAAAGAAATATACTTTGAATGTAGACCCATTTAAGGTATATGCTTTACAAATCTTTTATCCCACTATGTGGCTTGGAATTTCATTCTTTTAACATATCTATTAATAAATGAGGATTTCAACTTTGGTAAAGTCAAATTTCTTGATTTTTAAAATTTTATATATTGTGCTTTTGGTATCATATCTGATAAATCCTTGCCTAATCTAAGATGACAAGGGCTTTTCTCTCATGTTTTCACCTATACGTTTTAAAGTTTTGGTTATGACATTTAGGCTTATAATCCATTTTAGTTAATTTTTTGTCTATAGCACAATTTTTGTATAAATTTTTATTTTTTTCTGAATGGATCCAGTTGGTTCTAGCACCATTTATTGAAAGCTCTCCTTTCTCACAGTCTCTTCAATAAATGGTGCTGGGAAAACTGGATATCCACATGTAGAAGAACAGAATTGTACCCTTATCTGACATTATATACAAAAATCAATTCAAAATGGATTAAAGACTTAAATGTAGAAGAACAAAATTTTACCCTTATCTGACATTATATACAAAAATCAATTCAAAATGGATTAAAGACTTAAATGTAAGACCTGAAACTGTAAAATTGCTACAAGAAAACATAGGGGAAAAGGTCCACAACATTGACATGGGCACACATTTTTTTGGGTGTGTCCCCAAAAGCACAGGCAACAAAAGCAAAAATAAAGAAATGAGGTTGGGCGCGGTGGCTCACACCTGTAATCCGAGCACTCTGGGAGGCCGAGGTGGGCAGATCATGAGGTCAAGAGATCGACACCATCCTGGCCAACATGGTGAAACCCCGTCTCTACTAAAAATACAAAAATTAGCTGGGCGTGGTGGCACTCTCCTGTAGTCCCAGCTTCTCGGGAGGCTGAGGCAAGAGAATCACTTGAACCTGGGAGGCGGAGATTGCAGGGAGCCGAGATTGGGCCATTGCACTCCAGTCTGGGCAACAAGAGTGAAACTCCATCTCAAAAAAAAAAAGAAAGAAAGAAAAAGAAAGAAATGGGATTTCAGCAAACTAAAAAGCTTCTGCACAGCAAAGGAAACAATATGAGTGAAGTGACAATCGATGGATCAAGAGAAAATATTTGCAAGCCACACATCATATAAGGGGTTAATATCCAAAATATAAAGAGAATTCAACTCAATAGCAAGAAAAAAAACCTTATTTAAAAAGTAGACAAGCGATCTTCTGAATAGATATTTATCAAAAGAAGACATACAAGTGATCTACAGATACATGAAAAAAAAGGTTCAACATCACTAATCATCAGGGAAATGCAAGTTAAAATCACAATGAGATATTAACTTTCTTCTGCTAGAATGGCTATTACATAAAGGAAAAAAAGATAAGAGTTGATAAGGCTGTGGAGAAAACAGAACCCTTAGACATTGTTGGTAGGAATGTAAATTAGTGCAGCCATTAGGAAAAATAAGATACAGGTTGCCTGGGAAGAACGAAGTAAAAACCTTTTAGGCCCTTTGTCCCCATAGGCATAGGCGATATTATTCTGTGATAACAAATAATCCCCTAAATCTCAGTGTTTCACGCCAACAAAGGCTGATCTGTTCATGTCATAAGTTCATAGGAGGATGACTGTGACTTTCTTCCACATCTTTACTCAGGGCCAAGGGCTGAAAAACAACTGCTAACTGGGGTATAGCAGCCTATGGCAGACAGAAAAGAGCCTTGTTGGAAGCATCACACAGCTTTCACATCACCTGTTGGGAGCTGGCTTATGGCAGCTTCTACGCATTTCAGTGGGCAAAGTAAATTGCGCAGTTAAGCTGCTGGCAACAGGATAGAGTGGGACAGCAGGTATTTCCTAACAATAGTACGATCTACCATATAGGGCTGAGGATTGTAACCATTATTTGAAGAACAATGGTAAGCCAGGGTGCCCTAATGTCACTCTCTTAAGATCAGCCTTTATTTTTAGAAACAATCAAAAGCCAGCTAGAGCTGGGTGTAGTGGTGACTCATATACATAATTCTAGCACTTTGGGAGTCCAGGTTAGCAGGATCACATAAGCCCAGGAGTTCGAGACCACCTGGGCAACATAGAAACACCTACTTCTACAAAAATAAAAAAAAATTAGCCAGATGAGGCCAGGCGTGGTGGCACATGTCTGTTAATCCCAGCACTTTGGGAGGCCAAGGCAGGTGGATCACAAGTTCAGGAGATGGAGACCATAGTGGCTAACACAGTGAAACCCCATCTCTACTAAAAATACAAAAAATTAGCCGGGTGTGGTGGCACGTGCCTGTAATCCCAGCTACTCAGGAGGCTGAGGCAGGAGAATCGCTTCAACCTGGGAGGCAGAGGTTGCAGTGAGCCGAGATCGTGCCACTGCACTCCAGCCTGGGTGACAGAGTAAGACTTCATTAAAAAAAAAAAAAAAAAAAAAAAAAAAAATTAGCCAGATGTAGTGGTGCCTGCCTGTACCAGCTCCTTAAGAGGCTGAGGTGGGAGGATGGCTTGAGCCCAGGAGTTCAAGGCTACAGTGAGCTATGAGTGCCACTGCACTCCAGCCTGGGCAACAGAGTGAGACCCTGTCTCAAAAATCAGAACAAAATAAAACAAAAAGACAGTTGGAGTCAAAGTCAGAGAAATAAGATGAATGATTACACTAAGCAACAATGTTTGGGGCAAAAAACTTGAAATTTTTATGAAAGTATTGAGACTGACTTTTCTGTGAGATTTTTGTCAAGGTATGATGTTATTGTTTTAGTATTTATAACTGCCTGACATAACTACTTTAAAATAAATGCCAATTATTTTTATATATAGCTTCTAATGCTTATTTTTTAATTATTATGTGGTAACAGTATCTTGAGTACTGTATTGTGATTACTACTTTTAAAGACTTAGAGTAAAATAGAAAATTGAATTTTAGGCTGGGCGCGGTGGCTCACGACTGTAATCCCAGCACTTTGGGACACCGAGGCAGGCAGATCACGAGGTCAGGAGATCGAGATCATCCTGGCTAACATGGTGAAACCCTGTCTCTACTAAAAGCGCAAAAAATTAGCTGGGCGTGGTGGCACACGCCTGTAGTCCCAGCTACTTAGGAGGCTGAGGCAGAAGAATTGCTTCAACCCAGGAGGCGGAGGTTGCAGTGAGCCGAGATCGCGCCACTACACACTAGTCTGGGTGACAGAGACTCCATCTCAAAAAAAAAAAAAACCAACTGAATTTTACTTTGCAATTACACTGAATGATATTTAACCTTTCTTGGCAATATAAATAACGGGTTGAGAATGCAAGTCCTGTTTTTTGTTTTTGATTTTAAGAAGCCAAGCTAAGATTTAATGGCAAATGTAAAGTCCACACTTTAAAAAAAATTTAACACTCAAGTTTAATCAGTTGATTGATTTTTTAACTTGGCAAGGGTCTCCTGTGATATTTTCCAATGATTACAGTAGCCTGAAAAAAACCCAAAAAGCCTGAAAGTGAAACAAACTTCTTGGGGAGAAGATGAGTTCCCTGAGATACAGGATATTGAAGGAGAGTTTGGTCTACCATGAATGTTATGAATGGGCCTAAATAGAGGTTCTAACTAAGGCTTTCCAAGGGTGATGGATACATGGATACAGATGTTTTAAAGGCATCAGTCTCTAGACGTTGAATTACCACATGTATGCAGTTCTTGACTTGCCAGTTCAGCCACCCTACTTCTATGCTCACAGCAGCCTTTCCCCTTAATTATAAAAGTGGTGGGAAGCCATACCCCTCACCCATCCCAAATCTGCAGACTCAGAAACTTAAAGGATGCCAGACAGAGGGACAATTCTAAAACTTGGCTTCAGGAAAATCTTCCTTAATGATAATTGAGAAAATATAATCTCACCATTGGCTTCCTGTTTATGCCCATTTTACACATATTTTTGTTATGGATGAAATGTGTTAGAAAACAAGGTATTCAAATATTCTACATTTAGAAATACTGAAGAGAGGAGTGGTGGGAATGATAGCAATGATGATTTAATAACCTCGGCTCTTCTGTTTTCAAAATGTCGTCCAAGACTATGTCCTTCTCTAGAGTCAGTAAGAACAAAGCAAAGACAGCATCAGTAAGAAATGTGGATGCCAGAGGGAAAAAACCACACCAGGGTCTGTTGTGGGTATCGCTGGGGGAGGAAGTGCGCCAGGAAAAATAGCCAATGCACACAAGGCTTAATACCTAAGTGAGGGCTGTTTTTGTCCCAGTGCCTCAAGGGAAGGAACAGCTAACCCCCTGCAGAATGTTGCCCGCCCTCAGACACAAGCTGGATCGATCCTTTGAAGCCAGAATTTCACCCTATTCAAGGGTTTGAAAGAACGCTAGGCCTGAGGAGAGGAGAATGTTATCCTTGATTGGTATGGGGTCTGTTACAGGGAAAAAGGAAATCCAAATCAGACATGTATTTCTCTTTGAGGAAACAAGTCTTGCCTTCTGAAAACCATCTGTGTCCCAGAGCGGGGCCATTTCCAGCAGAGGAACCTGCACAGGAGGCAGGAGGTGTCCTCCTACAACCCTTAGACTAAGGCCAGCGTCTGTAGCACTCAGTTTAGACCTCTGTTGTAGCACTTGCCAGATCACTTAAATTATCTGTAAGTCTGATTTGCTTCCTCACAGGTCATAAACTTTTTAAAAACAAGAACGGCCTCATAGCTACCTTGTATCTGTCACCCAGCTCAGTGCCTGGCAGACACTCAACAAAACAGATGTAAGAAGAGAAGACCATTGATCTCGCTGTCTATTACTAGGACAAACTTGGCAGGGGCTCTCTCTCAGGCAGTCAGGGGTGACTTTCAGTCCTTTCTGGCAATGCCTGGGAAGAGCTCCAGCTGTCTGCTGTGTGAATGAGGCAGGGGGCAGAAGGCACACTGGCAGGAAGACCCATCCAGATGCCCACCTGAAAGAAGCTGCTGCCAGAGGAGTGGGCAGCAGAACCCACATGAGAGACCCAGGGAGGACAGCAGCAGGACTTGAGCCAGAAGCAGCGGGGAGTTGGGAACTTGAAAGACAGGCTTCAGATGCTGTCATTGCTTCTTGCTTGATAACGAGATGGTTCATACTCAGTGACTAGTTTGCAAGAAGAGCTCTGGGCTCTCCAGAAAGCCGGATTCTTCAGGTTTTTAGGTGGGAATTAGAACCGAGAAAACTCTGACTCCCTCCTACCTCCCATTTTCCAAAAGAAGGCATATGGGACTCTGAGTTCCTTACTGTCTACGACTGCATCTTACTTATTCTCATCTCTGACATGGAGCGAGAGGGAACCAAGTTTGTGCGTATGTCTGCACATACATAGAGAGTATAGACTGAAATTAGGACAGACTCACCCCCAATTTCCTATGCCTAATAAAATTATAAGGTTATGACCTGAGTAATTCATACATATATACCCAATATTAGCTCAAGAGAAAACTTATCCTTTGTCTCTGTTTCATAAGAGTAAAAAAAACTAATCTTTTATTAATTTGGATTTTGAGAAAACAATTTTGCTGGCTTTTAGAGCCTGGTGAATGTGAGCCTTCGAGTGCTTTGTTCTCCCTGCAAACCTGCCCAGGAGCTGTAACCGAGGTCTCATGCTTCTTGTCTGTAGATTCATTGACTCCCAGCCTATTCTGACCTGCGGCACAGCCCATCAGGCAGGTAAGGTTTATGTCAGTAGGTTTCAGGCAAACTAATCCTGAAGGCAAATAAACATGGGAAACCTGGGTGAAACAGAGTGCAACAAACACCGTTACATGGACTCCTTAAAACCTGCAACCTCCTTAATATGCCCTGGACAGTGGGTATAGAGCATTTCCCAACATATGTAACCACAGGACCCTGTTTTTGCAGCAAACGCACAGAAATAATGTTCTGCACAGCCCCCTGTGGAATTTCCTGGAAAACAGGAGGAAAGGTCTGCAGGGGCCACAGCAGACCTTGGATCATTACTCTAAGTGACTTTGAGTGAGTCACTATACCAGACTGGGTTTTAATTTTTCTTTCTGAAATATAAAGAAATTAGATACCCTTAGACAATAAAGTCCTATCTGTTCTGTAGTTCTATGATATTCTACTACCTGCACATGGTGGCAGGTACCTGTAGTCCCAGCTACTCAGGAGACTGAGGTGGGAGGATCGCTTCAGCCTGGGAGGTCAAGGCAGCAGCGAGCCATTATTGTACCACTGCATGCCAGCACGGGCAATAGAGTAAGACCCCATCTCAAATAAATAAATAAATAAACAAACAATAAACCTCTTTACCTATAAAGACCACTTTTAGTAGGATGGAAAAAATTAAGTTACAGATTGAGAGGAAAATACTTTCTAATTACATATGTGAAAATGGACTTGTATCTAAAATATATAAAGAACCTCCTTGGTTTCAGCTCCCATCTCCATGTGCAAATCCAGGACTTTCATCATTCTATGAATGCCCCACCTTTTCCTTCAGCAGAAAGAAAGCAAATTATTCAATTAAAATTGGCAAAATACTTGGACAGATATTTCACCACAGAAGATAGAAAGAAGGAAAATAACATGGAAAGATGTTCAACACCGTAAGTCAAATTAAAACCATGGTGAGACACCACTGTATTCCTAGGATGGCTAAAGTAAAAAGAAACTCACAATGCCAAGTGCTGGTGATGACACAGAGCAACTGAAACTCTGGTAAATTTCTAGAAGGAATGCAAAATGGTACAGCAAACTTGGAAAATAGTTTGGCAGTCTCTCATAAAGTTAAACATACACTTACCAAAGGACCCAGCTATCCTCACTCCTAGGAATTTACCTAAAGAAAATGGAAACTTATGTTCCCATAATAGCCTGTACATAAATGTTTATAATCAGCGTATTCACTGTTGTCAAGAACTAAAAAACAACCCACATTTCCATCAATAGGTGATAGGATTATCATCAAATTGTGGTATATACGTACAATGGAATACTACTTAGCAATAATAAGATACCAAATACTGATACATGTACCAACATGGATGACTCAGATGCATTTTACCAAGTGAAAGAGTACAGACCCAAAGGGCTACGTAGTATTATATAATTCCTTTATTATGAGATTCTGGAAAAGGCAAAACTATACGAACAGAGGACAGATCAACTGTTGCCAGAGACTTGGGGGTATAAGAAGGGGATAGTTGACTGCTAAGGGGCAGCAAAAGAAATTTTTGGAGGTGATGAAATTGGTTTGTATTATGCTGGATACATGACTCTACTCATTACTCAAAACCCATAGAACTCTATACCAACCACAAGAGTAAATGGTACTGTATGAAACTTTGAAATTATTATTATTATTTTTTTTTGTAGTGACAGGGTTATGTGATGTTGCCCAGTCTGGTCTCAAATTCCTGGCCTCAAGCAGTCCTCCTGCTTTGGCCTCCTAGAGTGCTGGGCTGACAGGCATAAATCACTGTGCCCAGCCAGTTTTTTTTCTTGAGACAGGGTCTCACTCTGTTGCAGGCTAGAGTGCAGTGGTGCAATCAGGGCTTACTGCAGCCTCGACCTCCCGGGCTCAAGCAATCCTCCTGCCTCAAAGTCCCAAGTAGCTGTGACTACAGGCATGCACCACCACACACTGGTAATTTTTTAATTATTAAATTTTTTGTAGAAACAGGGTCTCACTGTCTCACTGTGTTGCCCAAGTTGGTCTCAAACTCCTGGCCTCAAGTGTTCATCCCTCCTTGGCCTCCAAAATGTTGGGATTAAAGGTGTGAGCCACTGCCTAAAAATAATTTTAAGGCATTTTAATTGATATATAACAGTTGTACATATTTTGGGGGAACACGTGATATTTCGATACCTGTATCCAACGTGTAATGACCAACTCAGGGTAATTGGAATATCCATCACCTCAAACATACACCTTTTCTCTGTGGTGGGAACATCTTAATTTTTGTTTTCTTGCTATTTTGAAATATACAATAAATTGTTGACTGTATTTTCCCTAGTGTACTATCTAATTCTAGAACATTCTTCCTAACTGTATTTTTGCAACCCAACTCCTCAAAGAGATACTTATCTAGGAAGCCTGTGGCATTTTTGGAGGATGAGAAATGCTAATCCTTGTAGAGAGCAAAAATTAAGAGAAATTATAAAATTTAGGCTATATTAATTCTGATATAAATAAAAAATATACAGTATAAAATTTACAAAACCTAGGAACTTTTTGCATACTATGATTAAAATAAAATATTATCACTTTTAAAAGATGTCTCAGTATTTTTAAACTCTAAAAGAACACAAGGTTTGTTGAATATTATTTTCATGGTTGATCAAAATGCCCTGTTTTCTTCCCTGTGCATTACAAACACAACCATCTCCTTAACCATGTAGAAAAATGTAAGATAAAATGTTTGAGGTTCTGTTTACTTGATCTTTTCACTTGGTTTTATTTTCTGGTAAAAATTTTTCAAAGCAAAGAACAAGTCTAAAGTTTGTATCACTTGAAAGGGTCGTTTGACTGCAATTTCACTGAAGTGAAACTGTTGTACTTTCTTTGAAGTGAAAGCATTTCTTCGGCCCCACATCTCCAATGATTTTATGAGAGCCCGAATCATCTTGCTTTAAAACAAAAGTTAAAATCAGTTTATTCAAAGACAGACATGCTCCTGAGCATTCAAAGGTAAAATCTTGACTCATTTTGCATTAGTGAACAAATGTTATGTTTTCAAATCAATGGAAGAAAAACTACTTCTTTAGTGCAACATGCACTCTCCTAGTAGAATTTGTAGGCTGAAACTAAAGCGATGGTCTGGTGAGTTTTTAAATTAGAAAGTAATTCTCCTAATGAGAACATGCATTAGGGATGCAGTTCCTGTTCTGGCTCACCTAACACACCAAAACTTTCCAAATGTATTTCATCTCAGCCCTTGAACAACCTCACAGAACCAGCATGATAAATGTGCTCTAGTGTTTCAGTCCTCATGGGCCACTAGAGTTAGAGCGGCCTTTATTTTTTAGCAAATATAACCTTCCTTCTAAGTACACCCATTTATGTTCCAAGGGAAACAATGCTGCTAGGTCTAAGCTATGAATCAAATTATTCTACAAGATAGGCTTATGCATTTTAGAAAAAAGGTATCTTCTGCAGCCAGATTGTCCATTTCTGTAAACAGAGAAAAATAGAGATTTTTGAAAAGTATGTTGACTTTTCTTTCAGGTCACTCGTATCATTTTTACTTTGGGTATTTAAAGTGGTTTTCAAAAAGCTCTAATTTTCTACTAAAACTAGGAATCTGTCTCATTGAAATTATGTTTGCGACTAGGGGTTAACACAGTAAAGCAGAAGGAGACAGTCATCTAGAGATTGTCTCACAACTGGGGACAATCTCTAAGAAGGACTTTCAGGAGAGACTCTCCAGAAAGAACTCTGAGGGCAGGTGATTCCGTCATACCTTAAATAACGACCAAAACCAATGGCACTAGATGACAAAGTTGTCATTCTGTGATACCTTCCCTTAACACCAAGATAATTGCATGTGTTTACAAATTCTTGTTAGCATGAGTCTCTAAACCCATTCCCTGCATATTCTGTACATTTTACAGATGATTATAAAAGCTAACATTAATTGCATGCTTATTCTGTCATCAGCACTTCTGGGGCTTTATAGGTATTTTTAAAAATTTAATCTTCCAATAACACTAGAAAGGGAGATGCTGTTGTTGCATGAACAGACACTTCTCAAAAGAGACATACAAGTGACCAAGAAACATGAAAAAGGCTCTACATCACTAATCGTCACAGAAACGCAAATCAAAACCACAATGAGATACCATCTCACATCAGTCAGATGGCTATTACTAAAAGGTCAAAAACAGCAGATGTTGGTGAGGCTGCAGAGAAAAGTGGGCCGAGTATGGCAGCTCATGTCTGTAATGCCAATGCTTTGGGAGGCCAAGGGAGGATTGCTTGAGCATAGGAGTTCAAGCCCAGTCTAGGCAACCTAATGAGACCTTGTCTGTATTTTTTAAAAATTAATAACTAGCCAAGAGTGGTGGTTTGCATCTGTGGTCCCAGCTACTCAGGAGGCTGAGGTGGGAGGATGACATAAGCCTGGGAGGTTAAGGCTGCAGTGAGCCATGATTGTGCCACTGTACTCCAGTCTTGGTGACAGAGCAAGACTTCATATCAAAAAAAAAAAAAAAAAAAGGGAGTGGAATGCTTATACGCTGTTGGTGGGAATATAAATTAGTTCAAACACTGTGGAAAGCAGAGTGAAGATTTCCTAAAAAACTTAAAACATAACTACCATTTGATCTAACAATCCCATTACTGAGTATATATCCAAAAGAAAGCAAATCATGCTACCAAAAAGACACATACATGTGTATATTCATAGCAGCACTACTATCAATAGCAATGACATGGGATCAACCTGGGTGCCCATCAATGGTGGATTGGATTTTTTAAAATGTGGTACATATACACCATGGGATACTATACAGCCATAAAAAAGAACAAAATCAGGTCCTTTGCAGCAACATGGATGCAGCTGAAGGCCATTATTCTAAGCAAATTAATGCCATAACAGAAAACCAAATATCACATGCTCTAACTTATAAGTGAGAGCTAAATATTGGGTGCTCAAGGACATAAAGATGACAACAATAGTAACTGGGGACTGCCACATGGGGGAGGGATGAAGAGAAGGGGACAGGCTTGACAAACTAACCATTGGGTACTATGTTCAGGACTTGGATGATGGGATCAGTCATACCCCAAACCTCAACATCATGCAATATATCCAGGTAACAAACCTGCACGTGTGCCTCCTCAATCTAAAACAGAAGTTAAAAAAATAATATGCCCAACATTCAAACATCAGTATGTATTCATGACAGCATGAAAAATCTCAGAAATCTATAACCTGTGGCCAGAGCCATCACACTATATTGTATATGATGAACAGCCTAAATGAAAAGAGGTACATACATTAAATAAAGAAGGAAACGGCAGAGGAGGAGAAAGAGGAGGAAGAAAAGATACTGATTTTGATGAGGAAGAGAATGTGAGAGAAACAAAAGATGAATACTGACATATGACAAAGCCTTTTCTTTCAAGATGAGCAGATTCTGTCCTGTTGTAACTTGGCTCAGGACAACACCAGGATAGCCACTACTCAGTGACCTTCTGAGCCGAAGTCATTTCATCATTTTCTGATCCTTTCATATGTGCTCATTAGGACGTGATGCATAGCTCTCCCTAGGCCCAAGCCAACAAGGCTAAGGTAATGCTCCACAGCTGATCCAAGAAGGCCTTGCTTCCTTGACCTTAAGACCCGTAATTCTCTGGCTTCTTGTTGCTGTGGGGCTGCTCACTGGTTACTGCTGGACCAAGGAGATACTGATGGCATATTTGATATGACACCAGCAGAAAACAAAACTGCTTGAAGGGAGGGCCACAGCTTATTGTTCCCAGCAGGCAGCAGCTGCTGAGGTCCTGATTTCCACACCTCTTGCTCAGAGCTTCCTGGAAACCCCAGCTGGAGAGATTCTGCCCTAAAGTCAGGCTGTGTGGACACTTTATCCTCAAGGCACTTAGGGACTCAAGAGAGAGCGTGCCAGCTTCAAATCCACTTGTAGGGTAAATGATACAGAAAACCAACTCAGGCGTGGATTTGTACACACATTAAGGAAACTTTAAGGGTCTTCAATCTATGAGCCTCTCCATGACTTTCATTGGCTCAGGGAAGACAGAGAAGTCTCAGAGCAAAGAATTCCCTCCCACTGCAGACACTAACCCAGATCACTTCAGACACTAACGCCAGGTCACTGCAGACACTAACACCAGGTCACTTCAGACACTAACGCCAGGTCACTGCAGACACTAACGCCAGGTCACTGCAGACACTAACCCAGATCACCTCAGACACTAACGCCAGGTCACTGCAGACACTAACCCAGATCACTTCAGACACTAACACCAGGTCACTTCAGGACAGGCTTGCAGCCTGTTTTCTCTAAACAAGCTGTTCCCAGACTTTACTTTCATGGACTGGTAATATGACTAAAAGCATTATGAGAACTAACATAGTACCAATAATTTATTTTGCCTAGTATGGACATTAAAACAAGCGAACGTATTTCTGTCTTCTATCTGCCTTCATCTCATATTAAAAAGGATGTGAGGTTTCCTGGGTTTCCTCTCACTCCTTACCCTGGCAAGCTGATCTCAGAGTTCTTTGGTCCTCACGTGGCTCTACTTGCTGCCCCTCAGACCCCTCATTTCTTCCCTCCCTTTTTACCCAGCTGAGATCCCACAGTCCATCACTGTCCTGAGTCCTTGACATTGCTCCCACACCATCCTGGCCTCTCTCTCCTACTGTGGCACTCTCAGCAAAACCCTAAACATCGCTAACTGCAACTTTCTATCAACTCTGAGCCTTCATCTGTACAATGGGTGCATCTGGAAAAAACATTCAATATGGCCAATGGTCTCCCTTGAAATTCATGGCCTAACCTCAAGTAGGCCCCAAGTGCTTCTCATAGATACTGCGACAGTTCCCCGGTCCAGTCTCTCGCCCACTGTCCTAGGTAAACATCTCACATATCCTAGACTCTCCCACGCCCCTACCCCTTCTCCTGTCAACCATCTTGCTCCCAAACTATTCCGTGCTCTAACCCTCTCTCCTGACAACTTCACACCTTCCCTTCTTGTCTCCCCCAGACCTCCAAACCTCCCCCTGCCCCATCCTTACTCTCAGGCAAGGATCCTCCTTTCTATTTCACAGAGACAGCAGAGGAAAATAGAAAAGAACATCTACCTGCTCCCACCGCCTCATCTGCTGTTCCAAGCCAGTGGTCAGCTCCTCAGCCTTTCCTCCTGTTCTGGTGGATGAACAGCTCTTCAGCCAACAGACAAGCCTCTAGGGAAACAAAAAGTCGCAGTTCTTAATCCTATGAAGCATATGATCTATTAGGAAGACAGACCAGCAAATAAATGATGATAAGATTATTATAATAATCTCATAACAATCATAATAAGATATGATGGTAATCTTAATGATAAGACTCATGTTTCATAAAGGGCAAGTCTAAAGATTAGTGAAAAGTGCCCAAAAGAAGGTGCATCAGGGTCTACCTAGAGGGAGGATCAGAGCAGGCTTTGCATGTGTGTTTACCCGAAAGAGAAGCAGCCACGCTGGGAAGAGGGGCTACCCGTTGAGGAAAAAGCAAGAGAGGAAAAGCTCTACTGGAAGAAAGTCTAATTATCAAAACCACTGAGGCTTAGACATTGCCCACCAGCAGATATCATGTGTCTAGAAACCATTGAGAGAAACCATTAAGTAAACATTCAGAGAGTACTAACTTCATGAGAACTAACTTCATGAGAACAAAACCATCAATCAGAGGCAAACATCACCCCAAAGTACTTGATATTGTCCTTGCTTTCAAGTTGTTAATAACCAATATGGAGGCTGCTGATGGCCAGGGAATCTGCCTGTAGATGGTAAACAACACCCAAGATATTAGAAGAAGGTGGACAATAAATGGCATCTGGGTTTCAGTCTCTGCCCTGCCATTAACTGGGTGCAGTTCTGGATGGTCTCCCTTCTCTGGACTTCAGTTGCTTTGCTATAAAGGAAAGGGTTTGGATTGCATTATTTCTAACTTCCTTCTAAACACTAACACTCTGGATGACCACAAAATACATTGGGGTTTGCAATTGACAGAAACAAAAGAAGACTTGAGTCTTTGAGTTACAGGGTTGAGACAGGCGTCTCATCTCAGAATTGCTGTCCAGGGTGGCTTAATTTAAGGTGCTGTGTCATTCTCAGAAATATCTCTGATGTGTATTTTAAAGTCTTACAAGATCTTTGAATCAAAGGCTGGCAGATTTCCGCTCTTTCCATTTATGGGAAAATGACAGGAAAGTGTTTGTGTTGTGTGGATGGTTTCTGGTGCCCTCATCAATGTCTGGCTTTAAGGCTAGGTCAATACCACTTTGTTTTCCTCCAATAAGTGCCTTAAAATTCTCAATGCCAGGAACAGCAACCAATCTTTATTAATTAGCCTTTATTCTCTGAAAAGATGCCTTCAGTCACATTTAGAAGGAGAACTTAGTCCTATCCTTGGCACCAATTTCTAGAATCCTTCTCTTCACATTTGCTCCTTTTGCTCCTTTTAATGACTTCATATTAGTGCCTCCTGGGCTATTCATTTGTTCTTAGGTCTGAGGGGCCCACCTTAGATGACCAGCTCATAAGAATACTCAGAAATGTACTTCTTGCTTGGCTCTCAGAAAATTAGACCTGATTTGCTTTTTTTTTTTTTTTTTTTTTTGCATAAAAGGTAGCAACTGAGGATTTGATTCCAACCCTCTGCCAAAATCCATATCCTCAAGTAGCTTATCAGGGATAAAATTAACTATAACTGAGGCAGAAAGTGGACGTGCCCTCTCCTGCTGTTAACACCCTGCAGTTAATAGAACATGATTCTTAAAAAAATAACCCACCAAAGCAAGGGAGAATCCATGATAACTCACATTGATTATTTACTATGTGCTAACCAATTTATATATAAACACCTTATCAAGTAAATATTATTATTATTATTACTATTCCATTTTATAAATGAGGCTAAGCCGGGCTGAGTATACAGTCAGTAAATGTCAGAGCCAAGATTCCCAAGGAGACTCTCTGGCTTTACAGCGCACATTCCAGACCCCAGGCTATATTGTCTCTCAAGTTTCCCCATGGTGTGTGATTCCATATATCTGGCATTACTAGTTCTATTTCTATCTTCCCCTAGACTGTAAGCTCCATGAGGACAGGGCCTTGTCTGCTTCACTTACTACTGTATCCTTAAAACTAGCACCATGTCATGCTTATACTATGTGTCTATAAATATTGTTGAGTATAATGGAAAGTGACTTCTTTCCCCAATTCTCAGAACTGAGCAAATGCATAAAAAATAGTTGCTGGGTTCAGAATTGAACAACTGAATAAGGGTGTGTCAGGAATTCTCTCCTGCCATTGCTGAAGCTCCCTGGTGGTGAGTGCAGCCACATTCATCACTGTCATACCCACAGAGGCTACTTAAGAAAAATGCCCAAAGGCCTGAACCTTCCCCTATTAATCCCACACTCACACTCACTTCTTTTCACTTAAAAAACCATGAAAATCTCCCTTGACAAACAGAGTCCACTGGTCTTTGGCCTCAGTCAAGAAGCACAGCTGATGCAGGGAATTCTGCCTGCACCCTCTGCACCCTTCTGGCTTCCTTCTCCCCCCTCAGGCTCAATGCAGCCACAGGGATCGGGTCTAGGCAGTCCTCCCAGGCTCATTACAAATCATTGGTTCACACACACATTCCTGGGGGACTTTAAAAGCAAAGAGGCAGAGTTACTCGGAATCAGCTGAAATCTGTCAAGCCTCCAGGCCAGCTGGAGCAGACCAGTCCCAGGGGATGGTAACTTAGCAACCGTTCAGGTCCCACAGGCCTCCGACTGCAGCGACTGCAGCACCTTCTCCTTGGAGTTACCCGGCCCCGTTTCCACCGCAGCCTAAAAATGGTTGAAGAGATATTAAGACTGGAGATGGTCCTGGACATGAGGTGCGTGTGATGTACACATACGTGCATGCGTGTTTGTTTATATCTAGGGGAAGATAGAAATAGAACACACACGTGTATGTGTGTCCCCTGTTTATACTATTTGTAGGAAGAGGGGATGGATAAAAAAAAGAAAAAAGATGTGGGGATCCTGCCTGTTAAACCAGCTTTACCGTCTCTCAACTAAAATCCACTGGTGACTGCAAGTGCTAAAAGTGAGCTAGATATTGCTTCAGAAAATGCCAGAAGAGCCATCCCAGTAGGGCAGTATTAGCTTCATAGCAGCAGCAATATCTAAGCAGAGCTTCTAAGAGCTAAGAATAGCTATTGTTTATTGAGTGCCTGTTCTGTGCTGTGAATGGTGCTAAGCACTTACAAATATTAGTTTATGAAATAGGTATTTTTCATGCCGTTGTTACAGATGATGAAACTGAGGCCCAGAGCAGTTGGGTAATTTGCCCTGAGTCACACAACTGGTGAGAGGTCCTGGTACAGGCTCCACCAACAACCAACAGCACAGCCTGGGTAGACCTTGGCTTCCTCCCCCATTGAAGAGGAGAATAATGCCAGCCTTGCCTGTTTTCATGGCATCCAAGGAGACAAGTGAGGTGAACATGCTCTGAAAAGGACCACGTGGGTGGATTTGAGGTGATTCTAGGAAAATTCTTTCCCTGTTTATACTGTAAGACACTTGGGGGAAAATGTTTCACTTGACTTGTCTGTGTCCTCAGAGGTAGTACATATAAAGCTCTTAGAAAATAATGCATTGAATGAACAAATGAATCAACACATGACAAATAAACTTTTAGGTGTGGTCACCAAGTGCCACCTCCCAGAAAAAAAACTCAAACTATTTTAAAATTGCTTTCCTCCACGCTCCTGGGAAATGCAGTGCTTCTATATAGCCTCTGAGAAAAATCTTACCACCTACAGGTGTGACTCTAAGAGGCAATCTTTCTGGTTTCCTAAGAAAAGCTGTGTGTTTGCTCACATGGAAATGTGCAAAGGTAAGAAGAGCAAATATTTCATTTGACAGGAGCCAAAACAGGCTAACAGCACCAACAGTTTTTTAAATGAAGTCTTAATTATGGCTCACAGTCTCATTTATTATGAGAATATTTTTGAGGTTCATATATATTCATATAGATCAATTAGATGATAGATGATGATAGCTAGAAAGACAGACATTTGCATAGACTATTTTTAAACATCAATCAGGACAACCATGTGTGAGGAGGAGAAGTATGAAAACTGAACACATGGAGTAATGCAGAAAAAGTGGGGAAGGCAGCTTTGCATTCAGTCCCATGATGGGCCCAGCTTGTCTCTACCTACCACAGTCTGCCTGGCAGGAAGCGCTGCAGTGGCCACAGCTGGAGCCACCTCGGGATGTGTTGCTGCCAACTGCCAACAGCAACGGGCACTTGGTTCGTGCTGGTGGCCAACTCAATCCACACCAATGTTTGGCAAATGAAGCGTGGAGCGGAAATCTGCGAATTTAAATGACACGGTGCTCATTGGATGCTGTTCTCTTTGAATCTCAGTATAGTAATTATGGCTCCACACCTTCTATTGCCTTCATTTAATCTGATATGGTAGGAACCTGGGGCCGGGGCGGGGAGAGATCTATCCAGTCAGCTTCTGATGAAGGCGGCTCCTGATGTCTGTGGGTAACTTAAAAACCAGAGATAAACTTTAGTCTGGCTTGGGATTGAGGAATAGTGCTGGAAGGAGAGTCACATGCCCCTGACCTTGAGGAGGATGCAGCAAATGGACATGTAAGAGTGATAGTCACCATCTGGGTAATCTGTGTGCAGAAAATTGGTAGTCAACTGTCTACTCTTTCAAAAATAGCGTGTTACAGCCACCCAATATCATTCATGACCAAAACCTGTTAGAGTTTGTAAACAGCCTGGAAGAACAATGAGAAAAGCCTTAATTGGAGATCTATTTTTTTCTTCCCTTATGAAAGCAAATGAATGATGTGTTAATGGAAGGTCCTGGGACTCATTTACAAGCTTTGGCACCTGTAAGTGCTATCTCAGGCAGCCTCTACAGAAGGACAAGTACTAGCATTTTAAAGTAATCGAGGACATTTTCATATGCGTGTAACCCTTGCTGTCCCCAATTCTATTTACATGATAGCAGATGAACAAATAAAATGACTGGGAGATGATTAGCTTTGAAGCATGAAGTTTAAACAGTCTGGGTTCCGCACACATGCTAATTGCTTTCCACTGATGCCTCACAGAGAAAGGACCTATAGGTTGGAACAATTATTGCTGGAGTACCTGGTGCGATTATGTATGTGAAGCGTATTATACACTGCAAAGTGATGTACAAATGTGACTGGTTGTTTATAGCAAGAATAGACATGATTCTATATACCCCTTCCCTCCTGGATCTCTTCTCTCTCTGCAATTGCACAGCCTTTAATTACAGTACAAATGCACGCGTGTTCAGCCTCCTTAGATAATGAGAGGGAAGTTATTCTCTACCTGTCACTTTTCTCTCTCTGGCCCTCATCTATTCTGTACAGTTCTCTCCTTCTCCCCGTAAGGGCATAGAACTCACAGGCTTTCCCCTGGCATTTCAGAAGTCTTCCTCCCCATAGCAGGCCCTCCCAAACCTACCCTCTCCTGCCCTTCTGCCATTTCCATCTTATTCATGACAGCTTTTCTGGATCGGACCCTTAATTAATTGCATTCTTGCTCACCAGTGGCAAGGACGAGACTGCAGACTCCGTAAAGACATTACGTTTTCTTTGCACATCTGCTTTGCAGTAGAGTAACATTTAGGGGCCTATTGCACACAAGATGGTTGGGAGGGCCCAAGGGAAGAGCAGGCTCTGGCCAGGCATAAGACAGCAGACTTTGATTTGACTTGACTTCCTTGGGATTATTTGTTGCTTGAGTGTCAGGCTAAGTTGTCACCTGACTGTAGTCCCTGGCTTTTCATTCAGTATTGCCACTTCCTGGCTGCTGAACCTGGGCAAGTATTTGATATATTTAAATATGTTTTCTAATTTATAAAATAGAAATGATAAATAGTGTCTGACTCATAGGATTGCTCTGAGATTAAATGGAATATTTCTTATCAAGTGCTTGGACATTACCTGACATGTACTAAGTACTCAGTAAATGCTAGCGATCATGGCCCAGCCTGTTATTATCTTGCATATGAGTATGCAGTCTACCATTTTGCTGGACTTCTGAGCTTGGGTCTCAAAGATTACTCTGGGACCCAAAGAGGAGCATCTTAGAACCAGGACCCACAGGACCCCAAAATGATGCTCTGAGGCACCAGAGAAACATGCCGCTATCACTTTCAACAAACTCTACCGGACTGTCCACAGAAGCCCCTTAAGTAAGCACCATTTTCACATGTTCCATATTCATCCCCAAAACCTTCCCTAAAAGTTTCAAGAGAGCCTCTTTCCCAAATAAACTGAGCCAGAAGCTTCTTCTGAGCAAAACTGATTGACAGCCTGAATGATTGCAAGTTCATGTCTAATGTGGTAGAGCATCCTGAGTTATTTACAGAACAGCTTTTATTTGACTAAATCTGAGCTTTCAGCTTCCTCAAAGAGATGAGGATAAATCTTTAAAAATAAATAAGTAAATAAAATGTAAGGGAAGGGGAAATGTAAAAAAAAAAAAAAAAAAGAAAAAAGAAAAAAAGGAAGTCATTCTCAGGGCTACTGGAAGTGGCAAAGGGCAAGAATGTCTCAACATGTTTTGAAGATAGTCATATCTTTTCTGCATCTTTTCAGGCATTTTCTTCTGCCTTTTTTGACAAACTCTTCAGCAGAACTCTGACCAGCATTTCTCCAAGCCTCTACCCACTCGTTGGCAAGAACACCTTTAACTAAGTTTCCAATCCAGCATTTCTCCCAAGCCGCTGCCTGCTGGTGAGCAAGAACACCTTTAACTAAGTTTCCCATCGGTTTCAATTCCTTCAATGCATTGTGTGTATCTGTGCATCCCTTTAGCTATTGTGCAGACACTTTAGGGAAAAAATGCCAAGTCCCTTAGATAGCCCAGTTCCCATCTCCTTCTGTGTCTCTCCCTAGGGTAGACTCCCATTTTTAGGGGAGAGGGGATCTTACTCCTTCTCACATCATAGGGTGAAGAGACTCCCTGGCCTTACACAGTCCTTGAAGGTGTGCAAGCTGTTGTCTCCTGTCACCAGAGTGATGTTCCTATCGCTGTGGGTCCTGCTGGCCCCAAAGTCTAGCCAATTTAATCCATGACTTGGTCTCTTCCGGGTTAGTCAAGGCCCAGAAGCACTCTTGGGATAAAGTGGCCTCTCCTTGACTCTGGCTATCTGCAGACCCCTGAGTGTCTGCTGCATGTTTGTTCAGACTCTGCTTCAGGGATTCCTTGCCTACCACGGTAGACTGACTGACAAGTCCCCTGGCCATGAACTCAGCACCCACAGCCCATGGGCACTGGCAGCAGCCTAGAAAGCTAAACCCAAAGGATCCACTCTGTTCACCCTGCGGCCCGAGCTGGCTTTGCCCAAGGTTGTTGCAGGTAGTAGAACATCTTAAAAGATCATCAGTTCCTGAGTTGTCAGTGTCAGCTTTGCTTATCTAACACGTCTACCTCTCTCTCACATCTAAGTAGGTTCCGTGTCATCAGCTGTCAGGCCTTCTGGTTTTGGTATCAAAGACAAAGGGGTTATCTTAGAGGAAAATTCCTAATTTTGAGTCTTTGGGGCATGGCTTCTCTTACTAAAGGTGGGTGGGAGTGAATGTATAAAGGCAGGTAGCAAATTCCCTATCCCGACAGTTACCTGATTTTCAGGGCTATTGCTCTCTTGCAGTATCTTAACTTGCACAGGAGAAGTTAAATCTTATGTCCAGCTTTCTCTCTTCAGTCTTCTGTATTATTTTTCAAACCCCTCCCCAACCCTACATACAGATAGATACGTTGCGCCAACCAGGACCAAGGTAAAGAACTCACACAGGTAAAAAGAAAGCACAGTAATGGATTTTAAATAACATCCCTGTTATACATATAACTCCCATTCCCACTCCATTTTGCATGCTCCCTATTTGTTTCTAACCTCATTCCTACATACTTCAAGAGAAAGAATTTTATTTTTTTTGAGACAAAGTCTCACTCTGTCACGCAGGCTGAAGTGCTAAATACTTCAAAAGAGCCTCTTTCCCAAATAAACGCAGCCAGAGGCTGAGCACCCATTTCACATTGATGAAAAGTTCTGTGTGCCATGCACATTCACCATACACACTACATCCACAGCCAAGCTCCGAAATCCTTTGTCTGTTTTTCTGGGCAGGATTGGTGCTTTGCAAGTAGAGAGGAGGAGGCTCATAGATGGCCCAATGCTATTAAAATAAGACAAATAAATGTTCACCTACTATTCATTATACATACAGAATTTTGAAAGGAACAAGTGTTAGATTTGATCTAAATAAATTACATTGATCAAACAAATTAAGAACAAAGAGGTTTCCCTGGTGCAGGAGAGGCTGCAGAGCAGGTTTGCAAGCTCTCAATTCGGGGTGGAGCTGAGTGCTTTAGATCTATGGGCCTCTTCCTTCAGCGTGTGTCGATCTGGGTTTTAACTGTTGTTAAGTTAATTAAGTTAAGAAGCATCAGCAATACCCATACCAGCAGCTATGTTCAACCCATGAAAAACAGAAGTAATTTGAAAAATGGAGTGCATTTTCACAAGCAAAGCAAAGGGAAAAGCCAATGAAGCATGGAGCCACAGAGCCAGCTGGGAGAGTGGCGGTAGGGGCTGCTCCTGCAGGTCCCTGTTTGCTAACAGACAGCCTAGGCCAGTGACACGGGAGCTTTTGCTGGCTGTCAGATCATTTTCAGAAGCAGCAATTCATGTCACGCTAATAGCTCAGTCTATAATTAGGCATATTTATCTAAGTCTCTGTGATCTGTCTCCTGCCTCTCCGTGCTTGGTTTCCTCCAAGAACAAATAATCCCAATGAGTTATGAGTCTCCAGAGTGGCAAGTGGGAGTGTGTATGTGTGCTGAAAGCCCTGTTATCAACTGGTCTAAATGCAGTCTTCTTATTGTTCAAATATGTGGGTAGAGATTGTCTCTTCTCATGGGAAGTGGATTCTTCAGTGCTTAGCAGAAAGAGCTGGGAAGCAAAACACATCAATGATCGTGCTATTTCTGTGTCTTCCTGTCTCAGGTCAAAGGAGTACACCTTTGCAATTGACTTCAAGACTGCTTGGAAAGATGATAAATAAGAGCAATTCGTCAATTAACATTTTAAAATTATTTGGAAAGCCATAAAAGAGGCTGCAGATTGAAGACCCTGAGAGTAGCTGTCTGCTTTTGGTCTTTTTCTTTATTTCAGCATATTTTGCAACTCAAAAAGGAAGACATTATGATCAGGTGGACTGATTCATTATGCATGGGCCAATAAGGCAATTGGAAGAAAGCTGGGTGCCCTAGAATTTTACTGGGCCTTAATCAGCTCGATTCTCCATATCTGTGGGATCCATGGTGAGGCCCTCCTGTCAGAAGGCTGATGCAAAAGGCCACCCTTTGTACTTTTCTCATTTTCCAGGGAAACTGGAATCAGCCAGCTGTTGCCTGACTTGTTGCTCCCTGGGAAATAGTTTCCCTGAACAAATAATGTGCACCCTCTAAATTTTAACTCCTCTGCTAGAGCTTTACCTCATTCTTGTAGCAAGTATATAGTACCCACCAACCCAGGCTGCCAGTCAGAAAAAGATGCAATAATTATAAGCTGCACCAGATAGACACTTTCTAGAAATAAAGATTGGAATCCACTTTTTAAAAACAAATATCTTTGGTTGCTTACTCTGATACACTAACTTCTTTGATATTCAGAAAAATCCTGAAGATAAATATTTTCACATCCTCATTTTCCAAATAAGTAAATGGAGGTACAGTAAGGTGAAATTACTGGCCCAAAAAACCACAACTAATATGAGGCTTCAGTAAGATTCAACCCCTGGTCTGCTGTGTGTACAGCCCGTGCTACTTTGTCACCCTGTCATGGAGTCTCGGCCCTTGCTTTCTGTCTGAGCAGGCTGCCTCTTTGGACAGAAACAGAAAGGTATTTGCACTGAGCTTTTGCTGACTGATATGGAAGAATAAAATGTTAGTAATTTGTATTTCACGAGTCCACAGCTCCTATTATTTATCCAGATTATTGGCCATTTTCTACCCTTCCTATTAAAGGCAAAGGACTCTGGATGAACCTGAATGTTATTCTTATGAATCACATACACACATAGAATCAGGTCGTATGCATCACTTTCATGAAGCTTACATGTTCTATTCAATTGACCATTGGACTGTATCAGAAACTCCTGCTACTGAAGTCAAGCCTAGATGAGCACATCATGTTAAAAACCTGATAAAGCTGTACACATTCACTAAATTCTAATGTGCTCCAGTGGGACTTCCTGTGTATGACAAGCTGCTCATTTCCTGTGGAACTCTGAAGCCGGATAGACTAGAAATGCAGAAGTCAAGCAACCCAAGAGATTTATGTAAGACAACAGCATCAACCTCTTCCATTACATCTTTGTTAGGGCTCTTTCTCAAGCTGCAAAACATATTTGTATGATTTTTATATCCAATTCATTCTCCTTGCATCCACTATTGACAAAAAGACAGACAGCAGAAGAAAATATACAAGAAAAGAAAGAACTAAGTCAGTGTTTCTCCAAATGTGGCTGGGACCCCTATTTCATCATCACATGACGTGCCTGCTAGAAACTCAGGTTCTTGGGCCCCACCCAAGATTTAATGAACCAGAATCCCTGGGGCGGGCCTAGGAATATATATTTTAATAAACTTCTGAGATGATTTCTAACTCTTTAAAATTTGTGAACTATTGAGGAAGAGTCAGCAAGCTCAGTACTAAGTCCCTAGATTAATTAATAAATGAAAATACTTTTTAAAAGATTAGAGACATTGGTAGTGCCAAATTATACCCATGCTTAAGATCGTTTGTGTCTTTAAAGAATAATGACTTAGTGTTATTAAAATGATACATGCTTAATATTTAAAATTTAAGTGAGAACTAAAAAAATTGGAGACATCTGCATATATGGATTGAAATATGGAACTCAACATAATAAAGATGCCAATTGTTCCCAAATGATCTATAGGTTTTATGCAAATCTTAGCAAAATTTCAGGAGGATTCTTTGTAGATATAGACATGCTGATTTAAAAAAAATGTATGGTGAAGCAAAGAAACTAGAATAGCTGAACAATTTTGACAAAGAAGAATAAAATTATAGAAATAACACTATCTGATTTAAAAGTTTACTATATAACCACAGTAACCAAGACAGTATGGGACTGGTGGATGAAAAGATAGATGGATCAATGGAACAGACTAAAGGGTTCGTAAATAGACCCCTGGAAGCACAACCAACTGATTTTTTTTTTATATTGGTGCAAAAAAATTCAGCTGAGAAAGAATAGTCTTTGCAATAAATGGTATTGGAACAGTTGGACACCCACAGGCAAAAAACATTAACCTCAACCTAAACCTCACACAGTATCCTCACTCTGCCTCACTTCATGTAACTTTTCACTACGTTGAATATTGTATTTATTGTGAAATTGTCTATCTCCCAACAGTGGAAAATAAGCCCTATGAAGACGTAGACTTCTTTTGTTTGGTTTACTATCGTATCTTTATAATGTAGAACAATGTTTGGCATATAGTATAAATTCACTAAATATTTATTGAATAAATGACAAAATGAATGGACTCAGGAAAGAAAATGGAAAAAGCAACAAATTATACAATCTCAACACTAAGATATAATTAGTGTGATAACATGATGAAAGCCCTTTGTAAACATCTTTCTTTGCATACGTTAATATAGACACATGGATGATAGGAAAATGGAGAAAATGGATAGATGGAAATAATTTTACAATACGAGAATGACAGAAAGCCGTTTTAGAAAATAAATTATTTTAATGTTTAAAAAGTAGGTAATGCTGCATATAAATTAAAGCTTTCTTACCGTAAGATATTAGTTTTTATAAGGGTCCTATAGTGTTTACAAAACAATGATTAGAACATTTGAGGTTGCAGTTATTATATTTTTTAAATTATATTCTCAATTTTAGAAAGTTTCAACTGACTCCTTCCTAAAAATGATGAAAATATTTACTCTTATAATTCTTTCCACTTCCTTTTCTGCCTAACATTTTTACTTTCAGTTTGTCAAGGTCTATAACACTAAAATAGCCATGAGTTCTACGATCATTCAATTTTAGTTTTATGTATAAATGTAGTGCTCCATCCCAAGGATATTAGCACAGTTTCTTTATTCCTGAGTTCTTTATATTGATCTCAATTGACTACATTTTGTAATGGTGTTGATTTTTTCAAAAAGGGCTATGAGTACTAAAGTCCCCAAGTACTCTCATGTTTGAAACTGTCCTCTATATCCTTTTATTCTTGAAAACAACCTAACAGGTACCACATCCACCAATAAAGGATTCATTTCTGCAGAAACTGGCCTCCTTTCATGAAAAAGTTAGAAAACTGAACAAATTATATGAAACAATTATTCTCAGGCATTGAACAACTCAGTCAGGATAAAACTATAATCCCTGAGAGACAATAAAATATAAGGCGAGCCTGTGATTGCCTCACCTGCAGACAGTTTCAAGGACTTAGCACAGACTAGATGTTGATATATGTATTAGTTGATTCTTACACTGCTGTGAAGAAATACCCAAGACTGGGTAATTTATAAAGGAAAGAGGTTTAATTGACTCACAGTTCCACATGGCTGGGGAGGCCTCAGGAAACTTGCAATCATGGTGGAAGGCAAAGAAGAAGCAGGCACCTTCCTCACAGAGCAGCAGGACAGAGTGAGTGTAAGCAGGCGAAGTGCCAGATGCTTATAAAACCACCAGATCTTGTAAGACTCACTCATTAAGACAAAAACAGTATGGGGGAAATCACCTCATGATTCAGTTACCTCTACTTGGTCCCACCCTTGACACATGGGGATTATTACAATTCAAGGTGAGATTTGGGTGGGGACACAGAGCCAAACCATATCAGGGTGCACAAACAGAGCCTGACGATATCACTGACTTGAGGAGATGGAAGTCAGTGTTTGGAATGTCAAGGCTGCCAGAATGTAACAGACACAGTATAGGAGAGGAAGAATCTTTGTAGAGGGACATCCCTGGAGATCTATAAGGGAGTACCCTTCAGTCCCCTTGAGTCCTTGTAAGTGAAATTCCATGAGTCTGGATAAAGAACTACTGAAAAGAAGTAGCCTGAACAATTACTGGAGTGCTTATAAGGCTTGGAGTAGTTCATGTTCCCATCTGCCTGGATGGAGAGGCCTTGTCATAATACATGGAGCATTGGCAAGAGCCCTCAGAAGAGTCTTGCCTTAGGATGGGCTAAATTAGCTGTAAAACAAAGATTGCTTTAGATCCACTCTGGCCGAAGGTTAAAAGCAAGCCTCGAAAAGATCAAATTGACTCAAAGTAGCTTGACTACATGCCAGAGTAAATTACAGTACTCTTTAGAGGAATATAACTAAATCCACCACCTAGCAACATAAAATCCACAATGCTTGGCATCTAAGAAAAAAAATATTGCATATGCAAAGAGGCAGGAAAATATACCAGACACTTAGGAGAAAATCAATCAATATAAATAGATTCAGAAATGACAGAGATAATGGAATTAGCAAACACATTAAAACATTCATTTAAAATCTTATAAGGATTCTCAAGGATGTAAAAGAAAACATGAACATGGTGAGGATAAAAAGAAAAATATAAAAAAAAACAAATTGAACTTCTGGAGATGAAAGATAAGTACAAAAAAATGAAAAATAAACTAGATGGAATCAGTGTAGTAGTACTAATTAGTGGCAGCTTAGATACTGCAGAAGAGATCAGCAAACATAGCAATACAAACTATCCAAAGTGAAGAGCAGAGAGAAAAAATACTGGAAAAGTGAATAATGACCCATGGGACAGTATCAAGTGTTCTAACAACTGTATAATATGAGTCCGAGAAGGGGGAACTGGAGGAAAGGTGGGCATTTTTAAAAAATTTGAAAACATAATGACTAAAAATCTTCCAAATTTAATGAACACTATAAGCCTTTATATCAAAGAAACTCAATAAAACCCAAGGAGAAGAAACATAAAGAAAATCATACCAAGACACATCATAATTAAATTTCTGAAAAGCAGTGATTAAAAAAAAAAGAGCTACCCAGCTGAACATAATATTCTAGGATCACACTTTCTTTCCCTCAGAACTCTGAGGTATTTTTCCATTCTGTTCCATCTGACATTGATTGTTATTAAGTCCAAGTTAAGTCTGATTTTCCGTTTATGGTTGATAAGATGTTTGTACTTGGCTGTTTGAAGAATTCTTCCTTTATGCTTAACCAGGACATTATTTGCTCTTCACCATTCATTATTTATTTTTAACTTTCAACATTTAAATTTATTGCATTTTCAACACTCAAATCAACATTTTCATCTTAAGGAGGATTTTCTGAACTACAGTTCTTGATACTTTTCCTGTTCTTTTGTGTGAGTTTTGTACTAAAGACACTTATTATCCTTACATTTAATGATCTCTGTCTTTTATAGCTAGTGTTTTCTCTTTCATTGTTTTAATCCTCCATATTTTTTTCCTGTAGTATTATTATCTCAAGCTAGTAATTTTATTTTCATTCCTGTGTATTCTGTTCCTTGCCTTTTCTAATTATATTGATAATGATTTTTGTTTCAGGGGAATCTCTTTTCCTGTCTCTCTCTTATTTTATAATTTCGGTTTCAAACTGTTATTTTATTGCATTCATATATCATTAAATTTTCATACAGTGGAGAGCAGTCACAGAACTAGTTTATACTTTGGTTACATTTTCTTCCAGATCGGGCTTATCTTGTTTTTGCATTTTGTCCTTTTTTTCTTATTTTCCTGAGTGTTCTTTTTCAATTTGCCAGTACTTACTGTGGGCAGACATTGTATACACATTATTTTGCTTGGATATAGAGTAGTATAAATTTATTTTGACTCCTTTCCTAACACTTTGGAGTCACAGTTTGAAAATTCTGCCTTCTATGATTTTTTTCTCCAGGCTAAGAACGCTGGAGCTTGTTAGTGAGAGATCCTGCCTGAACTGACTGCAGTCCTTGTTTGATATTGGTATTTATCTCTTCTGAGATCCTGTTAAATACACTGTACCAGAGTTCAGTCCACCCAGCCAGGGGCCATCTGACTTCAAAGAACTTCAATACACTTCACCCTGATTTATCCAAAACACATCCCCAAATGGTCTTTTTAAAAAAAGCTGTAATATTAAAAAAAAAAAAAAAATACCCTGAAACAAATTTGAGCTGTTTGGGAGGAAAAATTCCACTGGAAGTGGAAAGAGAGTTACCAAAGTAGTTTTTGCAAATAATTGCATTCAAGGCTGAACACACGTGAACCAGAAAGGCTCAACAATAGGCACAATGAATACATAAGAAAAATCAAGTCTCAAGTTAAATGAAAGGACTAAAGTCAATAATAAATGATGTATAAGGCAAGGGAGAATGTCCCCATGTCCATTTGGGAAGGTACTGAATGGAGAGAATGCAGCACTTGTAGAAAATAAATGATGTGTGTATATTGATACCCGATGAACAAGAAACACATGGAAAAGAAAGCGTTGAGAGTCCTTGAAAACTGCAAACATCAATGGGGCTGTAATCAAAGACTTGAGTGAGTACAACTAAAATAAATTGTCCTTTGAACTTAAGAGGAAAAAATGGAAATTTTTGAGAAATGAAAGAGTATGATGCGTTTCTGAAAATGTATTAGATCATATGCCAGAGGGTGACAAAGCTGAGCTATTACTTTTATTCAGAGTTGGCGACTCCATCGCAAGTAGTGTTTTTCTTATGGCTAAGCTAAGCAAAGGAACCCTTAAGATACGTGGTTAGAAATTTGAATCCATGTAGAGATTAGCTAATTTCACTGACAGTCACAAAAGAAGCAGCAGAATTCAGGAAGACTTGTTTATTCAGCTGGTGCTTCAGCCAATATTTATTTGCTTTATTATAAGACACCTGAACATGTAGGGTAATGTATAAAGATTTTGTCACATTTGTAAGTGAAAAAAAAAAAAGCTCACTGGATGGCTGTGAGGAGGACATTTTGTTAACTGGGAAAGCATCGTTGCTAAATGGTTTTGGTTATGGGAACAGGAGCTCCATATGGTTGGGAAGGATCTGGAGACACAGGACATCAACCCCCTAGGTGAAATAGCCTGGAAAAAGTTCACTGCATTCTTGGCTAGAACTCTGGAAAATATGACACTCTCAAATTACAGGTGGATTATTGTTTAGGAAATGAAAGAGTATGATGCATTTCTGCAAACGTATTACATCATATGCCATGTTTTTGGAATTTTGCCTGATTCCCTTTTGTCAATAGTAAAGAAAGTTGAATGCTAATCACTATGTGATTTTTTAGCCTAACATAGAAAACCCAAGAGAAAAGCAGAGCCTTTTTTTGGCCTTTATCCAGTAGGTATTTAAACTCCTTTTAAAGTGGCTCATCTTTCTTGTTCTACATAATGTTGGCAGAACAAATTCCTGCTCATTACATCTTTAATGTATGTTTATGCTGTTAGGGAAACTAATGACATGTCAGTGAGCATTAAATGTTTGTTTATTTCCTCAGCAAGGCTATCTATACTATGGATGACAGTTCATCCATCTGTGCTTGAAATACATTACCAGATTTCTCAATTTCTTTTACAGGAAAGACTGTAATTCACATGAATAAAAAGGATATGAACTTTAAGATTCTCCTTGGGTTTTACTACATTCTTTCCTTTTCCTTATTTTGCAGTAAAGTGATCAAAGGATAGAAGATGGTACTTTAAGAAGCTACGTGTTTACAAAAATTCTTTACTTTTCATTTTATCAATGAAAAAGTTTAAAGTAGATCATATATAAAACAAATAAATATAGGTTAGACAAAATATTTCTCTAAGAGTCTAGTGTAGTAAATAATTCATTAGTATGAGTACATGCTTATGATTCATACATGAAAATTAAATTTCTACTTTGAAAATCAATTTTTACCTAGAAATGACAGTTGAGAAACCAGTGTGAATTTAAAGTGCTGGGATATTAATTAACTGAAAGTCAAACATCAGAGGGAGTTTAATAAGTTTATAATGTAGTATCCATGCCCTGCATTCCTTAGCTGTCAAAAATAACCACTTTCATTTATCCAAAATCTGACTCAACAGAAAATGATTTGTTAGCTGTAAAACACACAAACATATATCTTTATGACTAAAATTGTCAATCTTTTTATTTTTTAGCTCATTTTACATTTTACTCATTGCTCTGATAATTAAATTTTTTAGATTCAATTGTTTGCCTGGGGGGGAGTTTTACTACCTCCTTGGACAGACCCTAAAGTAACCATTAAAAATTAAAGGAGTTATAAATTAGTACAGCCATTACGAAAAACAATATGGAGGTTCCTCAAAAAATTAACAGTAGAACTAACACAGGATCCAGCAATCCCACGACTGGGTATACATCCAAAGGATATGAGATTAATATGTCAAAGAGGTACCTACATTCCCATGTGTACTGTAGCATTACTCACAGTAGGCAAGATAAGGAATCAATCTAAGTATCCATCAAGGGACGAATGGATTTTAAAATGTATGTGTGTATGTATATAATACATACAGAAATATTATTTAACCTTAAAAATCCTGTCATTTGCAACAAGATGGATGAATCTGGAGGACACTATGTTAACTGAAATAAGCCAGGCACAGAAAGATAAATACTACATGATCTCACTTGCATGTAAAAATGAGAAAAGTCAAACTCACAGAAGCAGAGAGTAGAAAAGTGGTTACCAGGGGTTGGAGAGAGGGTGGAAATAGGGAGACATTGGTCAAAGGATACCAAATTGCGGTTAGACAAGAGGAATGAGTTCAAGAGATCTATTTACAACATGGTGACTGTAGTTATGAACAATGTGTTGTATACTCGAAACTGGATAAAGCGAGTAGGTTTTAAGTGTTCTCGCCAGAAAAAAATAAGTATGTGAGGTAATGCATATGCTAATTAGCTTCATTTAACCATTCTACAATGTATACATATTTCAAAACCTCATTTTGGACACAATAAATACATAACATTTTTATTTTTCAATTAAATGGATAAATAAATGTGAAATATACAAAAATTAAACAAGATGGCTTAACCAAAACAGGAGGAGGTGCACACACTGTACTGCTCTTGGAAATATACTAGATAGAGGGACAAACCAGTTTCACTCCTGAGAACCAACTGGAAGATCAAACTTGCCCAAAGTTTGCTTTGAAGGCTGCTTTTCCTCCTGATTCGCTGTCAGCTAACAACATCAACCCTGTCCCAGGGTAATAAGCTACATTTACTTTGTGTCAGGAACTGTTCTGCTCACTTTATATATAATAACTAGTATAATTTATGTTTGATAACTAACAGTACACTATGAGATAGGTCCTATTAGTTTCATGGTCAATAGGTGAGAGGCAGAGCTGGGATTTACATCCGGACAGTCTGGTGGCAGCAGAGTTTTAACCACTATTCTGGCCTTTGAAGTCCTCCCTCGTCTCATCTGTGCCAAACCCTGTCCTTTCATCCCTTCCTTTTTATTCCACTGACCTCAGCGACTCTCACATGAGCCATTGTGGCAGCTGCCTTACTAATGAGAGAGAATAGAGAAATGAACACCAGCCAGACCAGACGTTAAAACGGAACTATAACCCACGACCTGCAGCAACTTGCCCAGGAAGTCAACCCATTTTTTTTTTTTTAGTCAACAGCCTAGGATGCAACCTGCTATCTATGAGTCAGACTTATGGGAAGTCACATCACTGTCTCCAGCAATGAGCTCAGGAGGCCAAACAATAGCCCCTGTAACAATCAGCCAGGACTTGATTCATAACTGACACATTCTCTACTTTTCTCCGTTTCCAACTTAAGTCCAACCAGAGAAAGACAAATATGCTTCCCTAACCAATCACACAGGATGCCTGGCTCCTGGTTAGCTGCCTACAGCTTCCTCATGACAGTAGCCTGTGATTAGGGCATGCCTGACCCTTCCTTTTTCCACTTTAAAGCTTTCTCACTCCTCTGCTTGCCTTTGAGTCTCTTTCAAAACACAGTGATGATTCCCTTGCTACAGCAAGCTCTGAATAAATAGCCATTGCCCGCTCTTGTTTGCTTGATCCTTGTTCATTTAACACTGGCAGCCAACTACCTCCATACCTTCCTCTATCAGCATGGAGATAATCTAACAGACAGACTATGTTGTAGAAAGAGATGGAAGCACACAAATATCCCTGGAATGATGGGACTTGAGCTGTGCTTTGAGAGTAAGCAGGATTCAAATTGCTGAGCAGAAGCCTGGGAGAACCACACAGGCAAAGAATGGTGTGTGCAGAGTGGAAAGAAGTTCCTTTGTGTCCTTAGTCTCCTAAGCCTCTTCCTCATGGGGAAGGAAGACTGGGCCATAGTGTAGATATAATCCACTTTACACATTTCCAGCCAGATTACTGGATACAGAATTGCTGTAACAGTAATATATTTTCAGGAGCAAGTAACATGGTAAACGAAGGGTTTTGTGAGTACAATTAGATTTGATATCATTAGCAACACAGGGCTTCCTGTAGTGCTGATAAAACAACCCATACTTACACCAACAGAGAAAGCGGCACCTAGCTCCTGAACAAAGATTGCAGAGTCAAATGTGCAGATGTATAAGAAATTGTAACATGAGATAAGTTTTGCTGTAGATCATGCCAGCTCATTTCTATTCTGTAAGTCCCAACAGCTAAGAAACAACAATGTACCTACATATACAGAAAGCAAAATCCACTTGAAATTGTACTGAGTAATGAAGAATTTAAACTGACTGGATTCTGCAAATGTGTGGAGATCAACAGCAGGTCACTCACTTGCAATTACTTCCACGGTTGCTTTTAAGGTTTGAAGAACCTCTCAGTAAAAACAATGAAAGTCTTGGAATTCGAAGTAGCAGCTTGACATTCTTGGATAGTTGTAACCATCCACTTTCATAGGTACTAGTTCATAAAAGGAGAAATAGATTTATCTTAACTTTTTTCTCCTAACTGTCAAGAAGTCATGAATTGGGATAGTAAAGCTTCCGGTGATGGAAATGAAGACATTGCAGAATAAGTGCTTCAGCCTAGAGTGACGTCCGGGTTCAGTTTTACAAGGTCCGAGTCCCTGAAGAAGATCCACTAAGCACCAACAGTCTTGTGTTCATGTGTATGTCACGGCTAGTTTCCACAGCATAGAACAGTGGTGGCATAGGGTTAATGCTCAGGAAACATAACGAAGCCAGGGATAAATGAATAAATGAATAAATGAAGTGATACTCCTAAGAGTAAAGCCAGGTTATAGGATGGCACCAGCCGTACCTTCATTCTCATGCTCTGGACAGTCCTTTAACTTCCTTTCTCAATACTTCGAATGCCTTCAAGGCAGCTGGCAATTCCTCTTCACTCAGGTTCTACTTCTACATTAGTCCACGCCCTCCAGGAATAACAGTGACAGTTAATACTTGAGTACTATTAGTTCCAGACACAAAACAAATCCTCTTCTATGCAGTTTCTTATTTAATCCTCACAAAACTCTATCGGTGGGTGCTGCCATTATACTCACTTTACAGATGAGAAAACAGAGGTTTTGCTAAGATGAGAAACTTATCTAAGATCCACAAATTTTGGGGCAGAGCCGGAACTCAGACCCAGTTCATCTGTCTCAGGAAGCCTGTGCTCTTAAGAGTGATGGCCATTTGCTTCCACCATTTCCTCTCCTGCCTGGACCATTGCCAGGACTTGCAAATTCCTCTCCCTGTTTCCTCACCAGTCTTTGCTCTCCAATCCATCCCACATCCTGCTACCAGAATCACCATTTTTAAACCTGTATCTGATCATGAACCTTGCTTGACGCCCTTCAACAGATTTCCAGTATCTCAGAAGAAATTTCCAATGCCTTTTTGAGGGCATCAAGATACAACACGACCTAGTCACCTCCCTATTTTTCTAACCTCATCTCCTGAGCTTCCCAGCTTGCAATTCTGTGCCCTAGTTTGCCTGGAATTACTCTATTCTTTCCTCTCTGGCATGACGTCCTCCCAGAAGCTGTCCTTATCCTGCTGCTCACTACAGGTTGGGGCCGATCCCTTTTTCCTGTGCCTCTTTAATGCCCTCAACAAATCTATACCAATGGACTTTTCGTACTCTAGTAAAAATTTTCGTGTAACTGTACTGTCCACTTCGTCAGTGGCAGATTGGGTTATTGTTCCCAGTTCTTCACTACTTTCCTGTCATGAAATTATATGTCTACCTCCTGTGCTGTGCAACTTTGCAGTGTCTCCCACAGAAACAAGTCAACAGCCCTGCCCCACTGACTTGGCCAATAGGTCCTGCCCCTTGGGAGGATTTCCCCTTACTGCTGTGTTTCCAGGCAATTTCTGAGTGGGAATCCTCTAACTGTCCTTGATTTTTGTTTTGCTCCCACCCACCACAGAGAGCAAACCCATCCGTGAACCAAGCTCAGCATTTTGTCCTTTCCCAATGGTGGTCGGAAGGGAGAGTTCTTATGTGGCCACCTACATATACAGAGTGGAGGAAAGAGTGGAGCTGTGGCACAGCCATGACAAGGGCTGTAGTCAGTTCCACAGGATTCTGTCACTGGGTGGCCCTTCTGAATCCTCAACCTGGAGTGAGGGCTTCTACTCCCCTGTATTCAACAATCACTGGATAAAGGCTCCTCCAGGGAAGGGGCATGACCTCAAGCAAGGAGGCTGCGTGCATCTGTGGATAGCTCCCAAAGTGGCTGACAGCTGAAGGATAACTGTGACCACAGAGTCTCTACAAGCTGGAGGAATAAATCTTACAGTTCCACTGTGAATCCGGGCAGGGAAGCACAGTGGCCGCTACACCAGTAATTTCCAAATTGTGATCCCCAGACCAGCAGCGTCAGCATCACCTGGGAACTTGATAGAAATGCATTCCCAGGCCCCACCCCAGACCCACTCAACCGGATACCCTAGGGGTGGGGTCCAGCCATGTTTTAACAAGCTCTCCAGGTGATCCATGCACACTAGAGTTTGAGAACTAAGGGGATACATCAACGCTGAAACTGTACTTAGTTGGAAAGCATAGATTTGCTGAGTGGTTGTTAATTAACAATGAAACAGCAGCTGCCTCACCTCCCAGGATGGCCACAGGGAGAACCTGTGTCATATCACTGTGACAGAGAGGCCCTTGGCCCCAGCTATCACCCCCACATCCGAGACTACATTCCTCTATATGGCTGTGTTGCTCCCAGGGATGGAAACTGAGTTGCTTGAGCACCTGGGCTGCAGTCTGAAGACAGATTGAATAATCCATTTCCCCCACATGGAAATGTTAGTGCTATTTGTCTAGTTGACTCATTCCACCTAGCTCCCTGCAGTCCTTGGCATCCTGCTGTCAGAGGCTCTGTGTGCTCCCTCCCTCCCTGCCCTCACTGATCTGCTTCTGACTGGCCGTCAGCTTTGAGGACACATTTCTTGGCTGCTAATGAGTCCTCCACTCCTTGAAACTCCAGTTTCTCTGCCAACATTCAAGGCAGGCGAGTAAGTCTGTCCGTAAATGTACTCAGAAGAATGCGATAGCATAGTCATTGCTTTTAGATTACTTAAAATCAGCCAGAGAGCATAGTGAGGAGAGTCTGTGCCCAGCTTACCTGCTTGTTCCTGTGGACTTCTGGGCCTCAGGTCCTGGTCAGGCTTTCTGTGTGGTCAGAGCTGCCTTCTTGGTTTGTGGGCTAAGCTTTTGTTTTAGCCAGTGTTACCTGGGACTACCATTCAAGATTTATATTAAGTGAGGGATCACATCGTGATGTATACATGTCTCCAACAAGAAGCTAAATTCATATGATAGCCAAGTAGGCAATGAGAGCATCTTTTTTTTTTCTTCTTTTCTTTTTCAATCCTGGGCCACCTGCAGTGGAATTACTTGGGATGATTGTTAGATATGCAGGCACCAGGTTCTCACCCCAGTTCCACTGAAGCAAAATCTGATAATCAAGGAATCTTCATTTTCCAACAAGCTCCCTAGGTGACTTCTCAAACTTTACTAATAAGATGCATATGGATCACTTTATTAAAATACACACTCTCCTTCTGTGGCTGTTGGGGGAGTGGAATTCTGCGTTGCAAAAAGATTCCCAGGTTATAACTAGGCTTTTTGTTTGGGGACCACACTTTGGCAAAATTCTAAATAATTCTTTGTTGTTGTTGTTGAAGAACAAGAGAACTGAGAAATCCCAAATAATTCTAATGCAAATGAATTTTAAAATCCTCCAGTGTGCAGAAAGAAGAATCCAGACTGCTTAGCTTGGCATATAGAGCTCTGCAAGACATACCCCTACATCATCATCTCCAAATCCTGCCACTGCTTAACTTGAACTTTCGGCTGCACTAATAACAAACTGCTTGTTGCCCACCCACCCCTCAACACATACGTGCACGCATGCGCATACATACACATACACACGCTGCTCAAAATGCAAAGAAAATATCAGACTTCACCTTACATACCATCTGCCCCCTCTCTTCTGTAGCATCCTGTGCTTACCTCAATCCTATCACTAACTCTATTTTATTGACATTAACTCATTATGGTTCTCTCTCTGTCTCTCATTTTTGCATAGTTATACCTGAGAATCCTACTAAAGTTTTTTTTTTTTCACTTGTATAAATTTATGAAGTGCAAGTGCAGTTTTGTTACTGCATAGGTTGCATAGGTGAAGTCAGGGCTTTTGGGGTTATTCATCATCCAAATAATGTATATTGCATACCTTAAGTAATTTCTCCTTATCCACCGCTCTCCCACACCCGCCCCTCATGAAAATATCAGATCTGCGAGAACAGGGGGAACGTTGATGAATTCATCCTAGTAGTAACAGCACAGAGGATAGTAGGCAACTAATAAATATTTATTAAATTATGTGCCAAACACAAATATTACCATTATAAATGCTAAAGAAAATTACTCCTCTTTTAAAGGGCCATTCCTCTACTTCAATTTATAAAATTTTCTGTTAAGTTTAAAAGAACCAGCAATCATCACCAGGACTCTGCCACCGCAGTCTAATTATTGCCACGCATTTCCATGAATCCTCTCAATGCTCCTTTTTCCCCCCGAACTGTTCTTACAGCCAATAATTTGCTCCAAGAACATAAACCAACACTTGGAAGGTTTCTGTTGTCAAGATTAATTTCAGCACCACGTTCTCACTTTTCAAAAGAGGACATGAGCAGCACGGACATGTGATTTCACAGAAGGTGGCTTTGGGGAGTTGAATTGGGAGCATTGATCAGCACTGTGCCCTTTAGAATCTATTCCTCAAGGTTACAGCCAAACCACCTTAATGGGGCAGGCAAAGGGCAGAGACGGCAGCTTTGCTGCAGTGGCGTCATTCATCATGTTCATAACCAGCGAATAGAGACTGATGAGGGAGCTGGCTGGAGAGGGCTGGCCATTCACTCTCCCTCACTGCGCTCCATGCCTCCCGCCTTGCTCCAGACACGTCCTCTGAGATGTTTGCTCTGAAAAGCAAATATTGATACTTGCTGCCACGGGCTTTTTCATGAAATGTTTGATCCTTGATACACATTCTTTGCTTAATTGCTTTCCTCATATTTCATCTAGACTGAAATTGGGAAGCAAATTTAGCATTGTGAAAATTTACCTGGATCCCAAACCTCCCTCCTTCTCAGGTAGTAGCTGTTATGGTCTGAAAGTTGTGTCCTTCTGCAATTTACATGTTGAAATCCTGCCCCTGCCCCCCGGGGGGTGGTACAGGAGGTGAGGCCTGTGGGAGGGGATTAGGGCATGCGGGCTCCACCTTCATGAATGAGATTAGTGCCCTTGTAAATGAGGCTTCAGGGAGCTTGTTCACCCCCTTCCACTATGTGAGGATATTGTAAGAAGGTGCCATCTATGAAATAGGAAGGGGGCCCTCACCAGACACCAAATCAGCCAGCACCTTGATCTGGGACTTCCCCACCTCCAGAACTGTGAGAAATGAATTTCTTTCATTTAGAAACTACCTATGGTATCTATCTATGGTATTTCTTTATAGCAGCTGAATGGACTAAGACAGTATTCTTAAATAAGCCTAGAGGCATTTGGTGTCGCAAATCCTTCCTAGCTGAGCCAAGGGCTACAGTGGGCACAGAGTCTGTGTGATTCACAAAGGCAGCCAGCCTAGGAGCTGTTCCTCTCTCTGACTTTCCTGAACAGACTACTTGGGCTCCTCGAAGAGTTTCGTCCAGCTGTGCACACTGGAGCATCTTTCCGAAGCCCAAACCCAGGCTTTGCTCACTCTCCTCCCACTCAACCCATCTAACTAGAAAAATTAATCATTCCCGGACAAATGAGTGAGGGTTTGGGTGGTGGGCTCTAGTTATCAAGCCCACGGCTCCCCAGCACTTGGCCTAATCTACACAGCCACCCCCCTCCTCCCTCCTCCACTGCTTGGAGAAAAGAGCTTTTATTAATCATGGAACGATGTTTTTCAGGTTTTAGAAAACCTCACACGTGTGCATCATGTTAGGCCTTTAAAAATGCGAGTGAGTTACAAGAAGATTCCTGCTGTTGCTCAGCAGCGCTGGATCAGAAAAATGCCAAACACGCTGCAAGTGGCTGTGGATGGATGCCACCTCCTGGCACCTGCCTGCAGGCACTCCAGAGCCCACCTGTTTCCCTTCTCCAGGTGCCTTTTGATGTAACTGATGTCATCCCTGGCCACACACTAGAATCACCAGGGAGGAGCTTTCAGAACATAAGTCACTCCCAGGAATTTTGACTTCACTGGTCTAGAAAGGAGCCCAGACAACAGTAGTTTTTGAATGCCCCCCAGGTGATCTTAATTGAAGCCAAAGTCAAGGAACACTGAACTCTGTCCTTCCAGATTCTTTACTGGAGCAGGGAACTTTCCCCCAGTTAATCTCCCCAGTCATTATCTTCACTTAGACTCTACCCCTATCCTCTCTTATTCCTCATCAGAATCTAGAACTTTTCAAATGGATGTGCTTTGTTTCTTAAGGGAGTTGCCCAGTTTCTGAACCCTTCTCCTATGTGTGGTGAATCCTGCTCCAACAATATGCATTTTAGAAAGAATTCGGGCTCACCTCCCATATCGAAGCTGAAAATGTCAGTACCTACTTTCCCAGCCTCCCTTGTGGTTAGACATGGTCAGGAGACCAAGCTCCACCAGTCAGACCCACCTTCCTAGATGTTGACTTGAGAACCATTAGGGCAAAGGAGAAAATCTCAGGGAATCTTCTGGTAACAGTGGTGATGGGCATCCAGAGGCCGGGGCTGGGGGAGGCAGAGTGCAAACGGTCCCATCCAGTGTTTGGCAGCTACAGTGCAGTTTCCTCATTTACCTAATTTCCCCAGTATAATTCTGGGTCTCTGCGGGGCTTGAAGCCTGAATCTCTCAATGATTCTGTGAGCGCACAATGGTCATTTAACATATTTCTTTCCCCTTTAAATCAACCAGAGTTCAACTCTGTGTTTATACTAAGAACTCCGTCAGGTTCATAGAATCTCATGTCCTAGAGGAAAAACTGCCTTTTTTGGAATGAGAGTTGTACCCTTTCCTCCACCCACAGCCCTTTGACACAAGTCCAGAGATCAGGTCTGAAATCTTCTGTTTCCATTCCATTATTCCCATTCTTTCATACAGTTGTATGCAAAGACAGTCTGGCTAATTGACCTTTATCACTGATCCACAGCAGAGCTGGGGTTAAGCCTCCACCAAAGTGGCTTCTGCTTCTGTGCCCTCCATTGAGCTGCCACTGGTATCTGTCAAAAGACGGCTGCATCATCAGAACAGTAGCTCCATTTGGCAGACTTTGCACCCTGACTGAACTGCACCAAATGTAGAGACCTCTCTATTCTGAGGGCATGGGTGAGATTTCCTAAAACTCTTCATTCACTTTATGAAAACAAAGAAGAAATGATATTTGACTGCTCTGTGAGGATTCCATTAGTAGATGCCCAGCCAGGGTGCAGCTGTTGGCAGCTCTAATTGTGAGAAACAGCCTAGGGTGGAAGGGTGCAGAGGGGACCTGGTTGGTGTCACATGGTATATCTCAAAGCCCTCTTTCATTTGTGCTTCAGGGATGGTTGAATCATGAAAGGCATGGAATAAAGCTTCATAAAGCACCATGCTCCTGGGGAAGTAGGCTTTCATCATAAACAGGAAAAAACCTTGTGCTTGCACCCCACCAAAACACCTCCCTTCCAATGCCATAGTAATCCCCAGTTTGCAACTCAAATATCTAACACACAATTAAGCTGAGACCACATAACCAAGAGCTGTGTGAGTGAGCCACCCTCCAAGTGAACCTGCTGGCCCCCGTCAGACTACTGATGGCTACAGTCATGGCCAGGAGTTTGACTATAACCTCATGAGGTCCTGAGCCAGAATCATCCAGCTAAGAGACTCCTATTTTATAGAAACCAGTTAAGCAACCTAACAGCAAAACTTTCTCTGACTGATCCCCCAAAGTCCTGGCATTTTCTTCCATGGATTTCCTTAGGAATATTGATGATGGTACAAACTAAGAGAAAATCCATGCTTTTGATGGAAGGCCTCCATTTTCTGTAGTTCCTTCACATAGAGTATTGACAAACTTGTGCAATCTCTATAATTCGAGGAAATCCCATTTTTCTCAAAGGTTTTGGTTTCTGGGTGATGACCTGATAGAAACACGATCTTAAATTCGAAAGTTTATCTCACTGAGAGAGATGATACACTAGTGCTCACAGAAGAAGTCAGACTCTGTGTTCCTTCAGGGCAAAGACAGTGTTCTTCTAATATTTGTGTCCTAAGCATTTGGACCAATGTTTGGATCATAGAAGACATTCAACACATGTGTGAATTAAACAATAATGAGTGGATAGATGTATTGGTGGAAGAAACAGAAATATTAAGGGAATAAGGAAAGGGATAGAAGGAACAAGACTGATTTTCACACAAATGCAATTAATAAGGTGAGATTAAAAAGTGCTCCTTGTGGAATTTAATATAACAGTTTCAGAGACCAAGGTGATAAGTGCTCATGTCAAGGACTTTTCGACTGTTGATATATCAGAAAGATTACCAAGCCAGGATATTAAATAGCTAATATTCTCAGATCTGCCTGTATCTTGTATTACATCCTGAACCATTCATTTAGTCTCCTAATACTTCTGCTTCAATATTCATAAAACTGAGGTAAATTAGCTAATGTCTTAGATGTCTTCCAATATTAATGTCCCAAGATTGTATTAACTATTGCAATTGCAAATTGAAAATGCAAACTTACAGAAAGTACATTATTAGAATGAATATCATCATTTGAATTTTTCATTTATGTATTTTTAATAACCTTTTGCTATAGGCTTGACTTGTAAAAAATTCAGTTTGCTTGTGAAATATAACCATGAATAATATTCATCTGGAAAAGAAAGTAGAACTCATGATGCCAGCTACGGGGAAAAAAAATCTTTTCAACAAATGATAATAGAACAACTGGATATCAACATGGGAAAGAAGTGAACTTTGAACTTTATCTCAAGTGGTTGTTCAAAATATGCCCACAAATTCTTTGATACTCACCTCTTAAAAAGGTATAAATTAACTCCTATTACCTTGAATGTGAGATAGACTTAGAGATACTTCTAATGAATAGAATAAAGCTGAAGTGATGGTGTCAAGTTTTGACAGTAAGTTATAAGAGACACCTTGATTTCTTCCTCACTAGTTCTTGCTTAGATCATTTGCTCTAGGGAAAACCAGCAGCAAAGTTGTGAGGACACTCATACAGCCTTGCAGAGAGTTGTATACAGCAAGAAACTGAGACCTTCTGTCAACAGGTATGTGGGTGACCCACCCTGCAAGCAGACCCCTTGGCCCTAGTCAGACTACTGAGGGCTACAGCCATGGCCAGCAGTTTGACTATAGCCTCATGAGGTCTAAGCCAGAATTATCCAGATAGGCCCCTTCCAAATTCCTGAGTCTTATAAGCTGTATGAGATAAGAAATTTATTTGTTGCTTTAACTGCTAAATTTTGGAGTAATTTGTTATTCAGTAGTAGATAATATACCTCACAGCAGGCATAAAAATGAAATCAAAATAATTATTGACCTAAATATAAAAGTTAAAACTATAAAGCTTCTAGAAGAAAACAAATGAAAAAATCTTTGTGATCTTGGACTAGGCAAAGGTTTCTTAATTAAAATACAGAAAACACAAACTACAAAAGAGAAAGTTAACAAGTTGGACTTCATCAAAATTACTCATGATACTCAAAGGACATCATTAAGAATGAAAATGCAAGCCACAGAGGAGGAGAAAATATATGTATGTATGTTTTAAGGGCTCATATCAAAGATATATAAAGAACTCAGTAATGAAAAGACAACCCGATTTTTACAATGTACAAAAGATTTGAACAGACACTTTACAAAATAAGGTATTAAATGGCAATAAGCATACAAAAAGATTATCAATGTCGTCAGATACTGAGGAAATGTAAACTAAAATCACAGTGAGATACCTCTTGGACCTGCTAGACTCACTAAAATTAAAACTACTGATGATATCAAGTATTACTGAGGATGTGGAGCAACTGGAACTCCTAAACACATCTGATAGAAATGTAAAGTGGTAAAATGTCAAATGGTTTTTATCATTTTACATTCACTGTTTCACTTAAAAAGTTAAACATACACCTAACTTATGACCACAACTAGGATACTTACCCAAGAGAAATAAAAACAAGTGTCCATACAAAGACTAGCACGTGAATGTTCAAAAATGTTCATAATAGCAAAAACAAACAAAAAAAAAACCATAAAGAAGCTAAATATTTATTAACAGGTACAGGGATAAACAAAATAAAATGTATATATATTATGTAATGCTACTCAACAATAGAAAGCAATGAACTGTTATATTTATGTAATAATATAAATGAATTTCAAAATCATTAGGTTGAGTGAAAGAAGTCAAAGAAAAGAGAGTGCATATTGTATGACTATTTACATAAAATTTTAGAAAATGCAAGCTAACCTACCATGACAGAAAGTAGACCAGTGGTCACCCATGGTTCAAAGTGGAGGAAGGAATGAACTGCAAAGGGATGCAATAGATCTTTTGGGAGTGATAAAATGTTCTGTACTACTGTGGTTTGAATGCCCCCTCCAAAATTCTTACTGAAATTTAATTGGCATTGTGATGGTATTAAGAGGTGGAACTTTTAAGAGTTGGTTAGGTTATGAGGGGTCTACTCTCATAAATAGATTAATGCTATTGTTACAGGACTGGGTTAGTTATTTCAAAAGCTCAGCCTCCTTTTTCCTCAGGCATGCACTCTGGCACCATGTGATACCTTCTGCCATGTTATGATGCAGCAAGAAGGCCCTTACAAGATGCAGCCCCTTGATCTTGGACTTCCCAGCCCCAAGAACTGTGAGCCAAATAAATCCTTCTTTATAAATTATCCAGTGTGTGGTATTCCATGATAACAGCAGAACATAGACTGACATGTACCTTGCTTGTAACAGTAATTGATGTTGTATACAACTGTCAAGACACATGAAATCTGCACTTTACATGAATGGAATATACTCTATAGAAATAATAACTCGGCCGGGCACGGTGGCTCAAGCCTGTAATCCCAGCACTTTGGGAGGCCGAGACGGGTGGATCACGAGGTCAGGAGATCGACACAATCTTGGCTAACCCGGTGAAACCCCGTCTCTACTAAAAAATATAAAAAACTAGCCGGGCGAGGTGGCGGACGCCTGTGGTCCCAGCTACTCGGGAGGCTGAGGCAAGGAGAATGGCGTGAACCCAGGAGTCGGAGCTTGCAGTGAGCTGAGATCCGGCCACTGCACTCCAGCCTGGGTGACAGAGCGAGACTCCGTCTCAAAAAAAAAAAAAAAAAAAAGAAATAATATCTCATTAAATTTTATTTAAAATTAATAATGCCCACCTCCTTGCATCTCAGCTGTGATCATCTAATACTACAGATTTGTAATAATACTATAGCCTAGAACAGTGTTTTGTCACATAGAGACCCAGGTGACTGGCAAATGACCTTGAAGTCCATGGAATCATTCAGGAATATAGAAGGCAACAAATTAGTGATTCCTTTTACCAAATATTCAATTGTATATGGATTAATTACCCATACCTTTCAAAAACGTGAAGTATTTAATAAATAATTATTTCATTCTGCTTTTTTGACATCTAGTGACTTTCCAAGTGGCATGTTAATAGCCTGGCTGACAGTTGACTAGTATATGTGAACATCTTTGGCTTCAGCTTTTAGAAGACGTGCCCCTTTCCATGCCATGGAGCATGTTTACATCAGGTTCTTCCAAGACTTAAGTTGTTCTCCTAATGTAAATGTCAAGCATACAGGGGGCTCTGTTGCTTTTGCTTTTCTCTTTTTCAGAAAACTTGATCTGAACCCATTTTATGGTCCAGAGATTTTCTTTTGGATCCTCTTTCAAACTATTCTAAAAACAAGCACATTTCTGCCCCATCTGAAGCAGCCATTCACAGCATTTTCATCTCTAAGATCAATTTCATTTTTGGTCTTAAAGACAGGCTTAAGACCATTTTCATCTCTAAGACCAATTTCATTTTTGGTCTTAGAAATAGTCTTAAGATGGTCTTAAGACATAGTCTTAAAATAATTTAAATAGCAAACTATATATCTTAAGAAACAAGTTCTTTCTTTCTTTCTCTTTCTTTCTTGGTCTTTCTCTTTCCTTTCCTTATTTCTCTCTCTTTTTTTTTTTTTTTTTGGTAGTTTTCTAAGGACATGTATGCCTTCTCAATTAATTGCATCAGTTAAAAGTGAGGGCTCTGAAGTTAGATGAGCTGAATTTGAATATTGACTCCTCTACTCACTATCTATGTGATTTGAAAAATTACAAATCTTCCAAATCGCATAGATAGCCTCTGTTTTCTCTTCTGTAAAATGGGCGTAATAGTAGTACTTACCTTTGGAGAGCTGTTATGAGGATTAAATGAGATAATTATGAAAATCTTTTAACACAATGCTTGGCACAGAGAGAAAAACAAAAGGTAGCACTGTGTGCTATTGAAATTTCTGTCCAGAATGTGACATATTATTGTATTGTTTAGGACAACGGTGATCCAGATAATCGTAAGTCCACATACATAGTGATTGCTATGTGCCAGACACTCTGCAAATAGAATTCTACTGAGTCTCAAAACTTTAGCTTGGTGACTATTATTCCCACTTTCTCGGTGAAAAAACAGAATGAGAAGGATTAAGAACTTGCATAAGGTCGCACAGTTTGTAAATGAATGAACTGCAAATTTAACCCAAATCTTTCTGTCTTTAAAATGTATCCATTCTTTCTATATCCTGCCTTCCCAATAGGATTCTGGCCTACGGTCAAAAAACACAATGTTTAGTTAGCCTACATAATCTTATTTCACACAAATAAGCTGTTTCCATCAAATTTTTTGAAAATCTTGAAAACAGTATTTGTACCACTCCCCTACACAGACACACACACATACACACACACTCACACACACTGCTACCTTCACAGTGGGCCCACAAGGGAACTTCTGATCCAGAGGGATCCAAAGCAATGTCCACACGTGCAAATTGTCTACACAGCAGCAAAGTCAGGAAACTGAAACTCAAGCATTCTGCAGCAACGCTGGTTTCTCCTAGTGTAATTAGAGTTTTGAGGAGGTAGGGATAAGCCCCAGAGAATTTTCATTCTGTATCAGTGAAGACCACAGTGACTAGTGCAATACTAGGAATGCAGCCTGGGGTCTCACTCCAAGAGCACGTATGCCGGTTGAAAGGGAATTGATTATTTTCTTGAGTTCATATTAGACTGTGCATTCCTTAATGCAAATTATTTTTGGCTGTGACTAGGGACTGGAAACACTTTTATGAAAAGTAAGAATCTTCTAAAGTCAGATTTGTCTCTTAGAAGGTTTGGAATGCTTTTTAAATTTTAAATCCAATCATCAGGGTGTCTCTGGGCATCTGCTTTTAGCATTTCAAGTTCCCTGAAAAGAAGAAAATTTCACTCTTAAAAACATGTCAGAAAAATCAGTGGGGCTTCAAACCAACTTTCTCTGACTGCATCCTCTCAGAGGCCTGCCACAAAGGGCGGGATGCCTGAGCTGGTGTCATTCAATGCTTTCAAAAAGAGGCAACTAATTAATATACAGGTGAGATGAAATATTTAAATTATCCACTAACTCAAAGGAAGATACACTATGAATATTAAAGTGATGGAGTTCCTGGAGTGACCAAATAAAGCCTCTATGATATGCCAGACACTCAACAGATAGAATTCTATTTAGTCTCTAAACACTTTAGCTTGGTGACTATTAGTCCCACCTTCTCAGTAGGGAAACAGAATGCAAAGGGTTAAGAATTTGCATAAGGTCACACAGTGTGTTAATGACTGAGCTGCAAATGTAACCCAAATCTGCCTTTAAAATGCATCTATTCTTGGCCGGGCGCGGTGGCTCAAGCCTGTAATCCCAGCACTTTGGGAGGCCGAGACGGGCGGATCACGAGGTCAGGAGATCGAGACCATCCTGGCTAACACGGCGAAACCCCGTCTCTACTAAAAATACAAAAAAAACTAGCCGGGCGACATGGCGGGCGCCTGTAGTCCCAGCTACTCGGGAGGCTGAGGCAGGAGAATGGCGTGAACCCAGGAGTCGGAGCTTGCAGTGAGCTGAGATCCGGCCACTGCACTCCAGCCTGGGTGACAGAGCGAGACTCTGTCTCAAAAAAAAGAATAAATAAATAAATAAATAAAATAAAATAAAATGCATCTATTCTTTCTAAACCCTACCTTCCCAAATAGAATTCTGGCCCACAGACAAAAGCAAAACAAAACAAAACAAAACAAAAAAACAATGTTTAGTTATTTAGTTAGCCTGTATAATCTTTGTTCACACAAATAAGCTGTTTCCATCAAGCTTTTTGAAAGTCTTGAAATTAGTATTTGTACCACTTACCTACACACACACACACACACACACACACACACACACATACTGCTGTCTTCACAGGGGGTCCACAAGGGAACTTCTCTGATCTAGAGGGTTCCAAAGCAATGTCCACGTGTGCAAATTCTCTACACGGCAGCAAAGTCAGGAAATGCAAACTCAAAGTGCCAGGAGACAGTCTGACTCACAAAGAGGAAAATGAGGGTAAAAGGAAGAAGTCAGAGGGCAGCCTAGTCAGTCTAGATGTAAGCCATGCTACGCTGAAACTATACCAATTAGAGGCCAGGATTGTAGTCTTTAATCATAAATATCCACAGCAACAATAATTATAAAATCACATGCCAGAAAAATTTACTCTGGAATACCAGCCACCTACAACAGCCATAGGAGGCCTCCTCTCCCTATAGGAGGCCATCAAAAAACATTGGCCAGGGAGAGAGCAGGCCTTTCTTTCCTTGTTAAGCACTTGGTCCACAGTGTCGTGGATAAACAGAGTTCTGAAACATTGCCTTGTCCAGCCTGAAGGAGCTTCAGCTATAGTGGAGTGTTCACAAGTGAGGACTAGAAGTGTTATAGACAATGTTTATGCCCTGCCCCCACCTGCCAATTCATATGCTGAAACCTAATTCTTAGTGTGATGGTATTTGGATGTGGGGCCTTTCAGAGGTGATGAGGTCATGAGGGTGGAGCCTTCATGATTGGGATTAGTGCCCCTATAAAACAGACCCCAGAGAACCCCTCACCTTTTATGGCAATTGAAGACACAGTGAGAAGACGGCATCCATAAACCAGGAAGAAGGCCCTTCCTAGACACTAAATCTGTTGGCATCTTGATCTTGGATTTCCCACTCTCCAGAACTGTGAGCAACAAATGTTTGTTGTTTAAACCACCCAGTCTAAGGTATTGTGTTACAGCAGCCAGAATGGACTAAGACAAAAAGATAATTTCACACTGTAATATGTGGTAGAAACAGAAATCACAGTAGAGATGAAATGCCAAGAACGTGCATGCTGGTGTAACCTGAAGAAATGGACCACGCTCTTCTTAGCCCTCACCCTTGTGTTGCTGAATTTGAGAGTGCCTCACTCATCTCTTGAAAATTCTTGGAGCTTTCAGATGTGGTCTCACTTTTAACCTGAAAAGCATCAGTCCTTCTTCTAAAAGACTTCCAGTCTCCCTTCTCACTCACCCACACTTCTTAAAAATCATACAAACCGGTGGCATTTATCCATTCCCAGCACGCTTTGTTTGCCTTCAGTGTTCCAGGACCCTTTCTAGGCACTGAGAACCCAGTGAAGAATACAATAGTCCCCCTTATTCGGGGGCTAGTAGGGAGAGTTCCAAGACCCCTGGTGGATGCCTGAAACCAACGTGATAGTACCAAACCCTATATATGTGATTTTTCCTATACGTACATACCTATGATAAAGTTTAATTTTTAAATTAGGTAACACAAGCGATTATGGTATTATAACATATACTGGTATATGGTATATATGGTATTATAACAATATACTATCATAAAAGTTATCACATACTGTGGCCATAATGTCTGTGGTTTGAGATGTGGCAGCAGAACTACCATGTATTTCTTTTTCCTTCTTCACAATTTCACAGATAGATTTGTTCTTAACACAGCTCTTAGCAACCTCAGCATATATTTTTTTTCTTTCTTACGAAGTGAAGAGCTTTCACCCTTTCACTTAAAGAAAGCACTTTACAGCTGCTCTTTGGCACACCAAGTTGCCAGCATCACTACTCTTATGCTTTGGGACTCTTATGAAGTAAAACAAGGGTTACTTAAACACAAGCACTATGATACTCGGACAGTCGATCTGATCATCAAGACAGCTACTAATGACTGGTGGGCAGGAGTGTCTACTGGGTCTACTGGACAAAGTGAGGATGTCAGTTCACTTTGTCCAGTAGATGGAATGGAATGGCAAGAAATTTCATCCCATTCCTCAGTATGGCGTGCAATTTAAAATTTATGAATTGTTTATTTCTGGAATTTTCTATTTAATATTTTTGGAGCATGGTTGACTGTGCATAACTGAAACCCCAGCAAAGAAGGCACTATTGTAACTACTGGGAGGAGAGAAGAGAGACAGGAGTAAACGTCAGTCCCATGAGAAATATACAGACTGGATGCACAGAGGAGGAGTCTTAACAGCCTTGGAAGCTCAGGAAGGCTTTCTGAAGGAAGTGACCCTAAACCAGGTCCTGAAAGCCTGCTAGGATGTGGTCGGTGGTGAGGATTTGGGGAGTTCTTGGGTGGAAGGCAAGGGCATTCCAGGCAGTAGCAACAGCGTGCTTCTTAAAGTAGAGAGTCCTACACAAAGTTTACGTGGTACCACTATTATCCCAATGAATAGGCATCCACCATTCACATTTCATATTTTATAATCAAGTTATTTTTGTGAAGGAGGAAGTATTTATTCGTTTATTCAAAAAACATTTATGGGGCATGTAATATATGGTTGGCACTGTGCTAGGCACTGAAAAGAAAGAGAGAGATTTCTCTTTGGTTGGGACTGGTGGAAGAAATCATGCCTAAGTCAATAAATGAAAATCTTTTCAGTGATTTTAAATGAGCAAGAGAAATTTGAAAAGTGGAATAAGATAAAAGGATTAGAGGTAAGGAGAGTTATTATTGGAAGGAAAGTGGGAGAATTTTCTAGGTGTAAGGTCTGGTGTGAAAACAGATATTGAAATAAGACAAGAAGGAGGAGACAGGAACAGAAGGGACCAAAAGATTTGCTTTCCTGGGATGTAAGGCAGAAGAGTCACAGATTATGTCGAAAGAGTTCTCTGTGTAATGGGAACATGATACAAAGGAGTCACATGTGGTTTTAAGGATGGCATAGAAACAAAATGTAAGAAAGTCCCAAGTTTCCTAAATTCAATCGAAAATCAAAAGACTTCCATCAGCATTTTGTGGCCATATTATTTCATACTTCGAATTGAAATCTAAAGCATATTGAAGGCATAAATCTTGGGAACAACCCAGCACCTAGGCAGCTGTAACATTTCCTGAGATTTCTGTATCATAAGATAAAATGGCATGCCTGAGACACTGAGTTAAATGTCATACCCAGATTAGATGCTGGGTTTTTGTTCTTTAGCCACCAGACCATGCCTTTCCCCCACACAAATGGATTGTGCTTTTATCCCTCTTGACTCATTGGACCAGATAGTCATCTCTTCTACAATATGGGAACTATTCTCAGAGAATTGTAGGATGAAATCTGGCCCCATAGAACAGCTCATGATGTTCTTTGGGGGAGCATAATGAACAGCATGGATTCACTTGCAGAGGTTCCAAGGGAAGAACTGAGAGATAAAAGATCCAACTGCAGATCTGCCATGTTTCCTTTTCCTCACATTTATATTAAAGAGTGTTGATTAAACACACCAACTGCTTGGTAGGGCCAGGACAAGTCAACAGACCCCATGAAGTCCTTCCCTTCTGGATTTCCAGTCTATGCAGACGGCACTAACCTACTCAGGCAATAGAACAGATGAAAGATGAGAAAACTGCATTCGCATGAAGACGCGAAGCTAAGACTGGGAGCTAGCGGCTAAACTCCTCGGCAACAGCTTTAACCATTTCTGTTTAATGTCCTAATGTCCCTCCTTGATCATCACCTAAGCAGTTAACAGTCACCATATGTACAGCACTGATCCCCACAAAGGAAAGTGTCAGGATGTACTTCAGCCTGCTGGCAACATTCACTGCCTCAAGGTTGCACCTAGCCTGGAAACAGAGGTCAGCTTTCTGAGCTGTTTCAAACCCCACACCTCTAGTCACAACATCAACGGAGGTGCTCCCATTTAATCTGCGGTAGTCTCAAGCTTCAGGCTGCAGCTTTGCTTTAGTCTTTCCCTTCAAAACAAATACGCAAGATGTTAATACGCAAGATGCTAAAACAAATACGCATCCGCTACTTAGCAAGAGACTCCCAGCCATGAGAGAAACAATTCAAGAAGAATGTGATGAGCCAGGCACAGTGGCGCAAGCCTGTAATCCCAGCAAACCCAGGGGGAACCAGGCCGGAGTCCTGGAAGTTCAAGACCAACACAGCGAGACTCTATCTCAAAATAAATAAATAAAGATAAATTTGGTTTTTTAAAAAAAGAACATGATGGATTTCAAGGGAGAGAACTTTTTAGGGGGAAAATCTACATCAAATTTGCTCACATTTAACAGGGAGTTTAAAAAGGTTAGAATATTGAAATGTTGCAAAACACTATGACACATAAGAACTAGAAACGAATCCTTCCCCTGTATTTGACTTTGGCCAGGGTTCCTCCCACCTCCACCCCGCACCACCGAGAACTGTGCATACCACGGCTTGAGGCAACTAAATAAGAGGCCAAGCCCCAGCTGCAGGATGCTACCTTCACTGCCAAACCTCAGTGCCCTTCCAGCCCTACCCGTGTCCCTCCTCTCTTCACCCTCCTCAGTCTGCCCCTCGGAGCTCTTGAGAAGCTGGTAATGAGCCCATTAGAGGATTCATTTAAAGCATTAAACGCTATAACCCTAAAGCTTGAAGCATCTGCGTAAACTCTTCATGGTACCATTTGACGCCTGGCTCCTAGACGCAGCTCTGGTTCAGCCTCAGCTGGCAACTTGTCCTAGGATCTCCACACCCCAGCACTTTCACCCCTCACATTCTGACTCCCCCAGCCTCAGACGTGAATTTCCAGCTGGCTGCCTCTATGTAGCTTGTGAAAAGAAAGGATGGGAACCACAGACAAAACAAACCAGGAAAGAGAAGAGGAGAGGTGGAGAAGAGAAGACAGAATACAGAACTCAAACATTCTTCAGGATGAGGAGAAGGTGGAGGAAAGGAATTTAAATAGTTGTTTAACTTCTTCTTTTGTACATCAAACACCTAATATAGAACAGAACATAGAGGAACAGATGTAGAGGAATAATGACTGTGAGAATAGTGAGGAGAAAAAGAATTTTAAATGATTTTTTAAAAAAGACTTCAATAAAGAGAATGAACCTGGATTTGTAATTTAAATATTTAATTTTAAATGCTCAAAATGACACGAGGTTGGTAATATTAAATTTATTTTACTGAAAACAAACTGAGTCCCAGAGAGGTAATTTACACAAAGTCTGACTCAGCAATTCCATTTCCAGGTTTCCATCCTACTGAAAAAAATACCTCTGCATGTGCAGAAAGCTGTATGTGCAGAAATGTTTTTTACAACATTGTTATATCAGCAAGTTCAAAACAAATGTTCATATGCAGGAAAGTGATTGGCATACTCTGGAAATAGCATAGAGCTATATATTTTTTAATGCAGCAAATCTATTTTCTAATGACTTAGAAAGTACATCAAGATTAAGCAAAAAGTTACTGAACGATATGTTTAATATGAATCTATTTATATACAGAAATCTTTTATATATTTTTATCTGAATATATATTTACCTATATGTATACAAATGCTTATACAAGCTATGTACTGACAAACAACAACATTTCAATATAGAGGCAAAATTAAGATCTTCCTTTAACTATCTCTCTTACATCACCCCAAGTTCCCCGTTTTCTCCCAGAAGAAACTATTGCCTCTCTATATTTCCATGTCATTTCAAGTTTTTTCAATGTGAATATATTCATAATAACTTGTATAATTTTTAAAACAAAGTTTGTTTTTCAAAACCATATGATGATATGCAAATATAACATGCTGCTACAATATTACTTTTGCGCAGGAAACATCCGCTACTTAGCAAAAGCCTGGAAATAAATCGGCCTGACTTTTTGTCCCTTTTTCTTTGGTCAGCAATAATTAAGAAATTCCTAAAGGGCCTTTAGCAGAACAAATCACCCTCCACGCTTAGTTCTGACTGATGGAGAGAGTTAGTATGCAGAACGGAGAGATGGGCAGAACTGCCAGGTCACCTGCAAGCAGTGTTTAACAGCTGTAGGCAACGTAAGGTCATCTTCCATGATATCATAGACAGCAGCTGGCCTGTCAGCACTAAAATTATATTTCATGCAAGTCAGTCTCTCCAGTCTAGACATAGGAGAGAACAGATAAGAGCAGGATCCTTAAGTAGCTTCTATATCCTGAGCTGAAATGAAATGACCATTAACAAGCAGAGCTGAAGAAATCCCAAAGGGACTCACAAAAGTCATTAGCAGAGCTAGTAAGGAGCAGGTCTGTCTGTGCATTAATGACATGAAGATAACCTGTGCCTGTGTGGATTTAATGGATTCCAAAATTCTGTCTCTCTTACGTTTCTCACTTGGTCCCACAACTCCGGCAAATACAGCAGGCTGGACAAGATTTCCTTAGGTGAGGAAACTCAAACCCACAAAGGAAAGACAGCTGACGAAAGAAGCCAACCAGTGAAGGGGCTGGGCCTAGTCATGCCCCACGGGATTTCTGGGCATAGTTGCTATGTGTCCTGAGAAGCAGGGCTCCCTCCCCCACCAATGTTAGGCAGGCATTAAATAAGCCAAAGGATCCCATTCCTGGCATGCTCCGTGACTTGCTGTATGTAGATCATTCTTTTCAGTTCTACTTGGGGTTCTTTCAGTAATACCCCCAGTGTTGACATCTACAAACAAGAATGATAAAATACTCATGCAATCACAGACATACAGGCTTCTTCTACTTTCCTCTGGTGAGCTTGATAAATTTCTGTTTTTTCTACTGTGACATGCTCTTATATCTCATTCATATTCTCTCTCTCTCTGTCTCTCCCCTTCTCCCCCTCTCCCTTTCTCTCTTTCCCCCAAGTAATTGGTTTTAGTAAAAGTCTCCAAAACTTTATTTAGGGTAATTGTAATCTAAGTGTTTTCCTTCTTCAAAAGTACAATTTTGGGCTGGGCACAGTGGCTTATGCCTGTATTCCCAGCACTTTGGAAGGGGGAGGCAGGCAGATCAACTAAGGTCAGGAGTTCGAGACCAGCCTGGCCAACATAGTGAAACCCCATCTTTACTAAGAATACAAAAATTGGCCAGATGCCATGGCACACACTTGTAGTCCCAGCTACTCAGGAGGCTGAGGCTGGAGGATCACTTAAACCCAGGAGGCGGAGCTTGCAGTGAGCAGAGACCCACCACTGCACTCCAGCCTGGGCGACAGAGTGAGACTCCATCTCAAAAATACGTAATAATAATTTTTAAAAGTCCAATTTGGCCTCCATATGCAAGCACAGCTCTTGATAGAATACATGTACTCCTGAATTAGTAAGTAAAGAACAACTAGAAAGACAGGCCAATGGCAGAATGCCCAAATTAACGTAAAATAAATGCAAGTGACTAAAGGAATTGAGGGCAGCCCAGGGAAGGAGAACAAACCAAATCCACGTGGCTGAGAGCATGGGAACTGGCCTGCTTTCTGAAACTACCACGAGTTCTATGGTCATAACAGGAGTAAAGGGTGAGGACGATTTTGTGCATGCAGTTGAGAACTTTTTTTTTTCAGTGGTCTGTTCTCATTGTTTTCATCCAGAAAGACACTGACAATAAGATTTCCTGAGTGCCATGAAAGCACCCCTCTGAATACAGGAACAGACTCCCTTGTCCCATCTCTGCCTTCACCCTTATTTTCTAGTCACATGACCTTAGTAAAGTCACTTATTTTTTTAAACCTCTTCTTAATCTGTACAATGGAGATCACCTGGCTGCATGCTTTGCCAGCTCACAGAGCTGCTACAAAGATGCAGATGTTTTCTGCACAACACAAATGAAGGATTCTGATTCACATGAGAATTGCCCTGCAATTGAAAGATTAAATGAGTTTGATCAGGGTTAAACCCACAGAGCTAAGAGATAATCAGAGGTCATTAACGGAAGCTAAGGCTATTCAGGGAACAAAAACAGGGCAGGCCAGGGATATGGATCAACAGGACATTTCTCATTTAAAATGTTCACTCTCATTTAAAAATAAAAGCAATAATAATTATTAAAGCTATAAGTTATTGAAAGTCAAGCGTGCACAGGTGGTTTGTGGATATCACTTATAGGATGGAGCATGAGGTGGTAAACAATGCTGGCAAACAACATGTAGCTAATTTTATAACCGGTTATTTGTTCTTTCACTTAACACATATTTACCAAGTGCCAGACCTCTTCTAGGCTAGACTGGGATAAATACTATTAAAGAAATAAAGAGGTGACGTAACAGTGATTTATAGGTTGTTTTGAGGGTAGAAAGGGCACTTGCAAATAAAAGTGGTCACGGAAGGCCACGTTGAGGGGGCAGTATTTGAACTGAAAGCTAAAGAATAAAAATGAGCCTTTGCAGAGGTGGGAGAAGAGCATTTCAGGCAGGGAGGGCAGCAAATATTGAAGACCTGAGGCTTGGAAAGGGATGGACACACTTTCACAGGAAGAAGCCCAGTGCGGCTGGAACTTAGCTGGAGAATACAGGGTCTTGTAGGGCATGGTTCTGTGGACAATTCATAGATGCCATGAAAATGTAAACAGCTGTCTTGCTGTTTGAAAGAAGGAGATGTATCTTGTCCCATCATGAACAATGGGGACCTGGGGATTTGTTCACCCATCCGCAGAAAGGAGCGCTTGATGAATGTTCTCGGTTTGAGCACAGGACTCAACATTATCTGCTGTAGCCCACATTTATCTCTGTTAAAGCAGCCGATGTCCTGCACTTTTCGTACAGATTAAAATACCATCAACTGAAAGGAGAAAGTCGATGATATATCTTTCATCCAATGTTATAAAAGACTTGGGTGAGCCAGCTGGCCAATGAAATACTCGCTGTTTATCATGGTGTTGCAGAAGTTGCCATTTTTACTTAATTAATAAGACGGGAGACTAATTAAATACAATTTTAAAAGATCTTCAGAGGTTTGCTGTGACAGCATCTAAAAAACCTTTGGAAATTAAATCAACGTATCAACAAATATTTAATTTGCTTCTACTATGCCAGGCACTGTGAAAAGTGCAAAGTAACAAAAGACAAAGCTCCTGTCCTCAAGGAATGTACAGCTTACCTCTGGGGAAAAATAGGTACTAACAGTAGAAACTTAACAAGAATATTTAATGAAATACAGGGTTCTGCTGTGTATTTTAGAGTGTGATAGGAGACCAGGAAAAGAAAGTCATTGTTCAACGCTCATGTTAATTGCATAAGGTTTCATGCAGTTCAATGCTTGGTGTATAGAAGATAATAAATAAATGCTTTGTTGAATAAATAAGTGAGGTAGATTTGAGTTTTGATTTTTATTTCAAAGTTATGTATAAAATGAATTAGCAATGAGAAATGGGGATTCTTGAGGCGGGGGGGGGGCAACATGAACTCATGTGTGGATGGAAATAAATATGACACATAGACAGGTGATATGGAGGTAGGATGCTTGAAGGAATATCATACCCGTGACAGAGGACCTTGAACAGCAAATCGAAAATTTTGGACTTGATTAAAGAAGCAGTTTTAGGTTCTTAAGAATGAGAGGAACATGAATAAAACAGTGTTTTAGGAAAATTACTCTGATAGTTGTATTCCAGGGAAAAGAGACAGAAGATTAAAGATCCAGTTAGAAATTATGTGAAACATTTTTGGAATAACACAGAGTATAAAAATAAATAAATCCATACATTCATAAAGTTACACATAAATTAAAGATGTTGCACAGTGCATATATGAGAATGCTAAGAGGAGGAACAATGAAGTTCCCAAAGTCTGTTATACATTTAGAAAGTCCAAGGTGTATTGCTAAGTCCAAAATGCTTCCTTGCTGTTGCCTGCACAGGCACAAGCCACACACATTCTGGCTTGAGGGCACTTCATTTACATTTGCTGTTACTTCTACCTGAAATGCACTTCCCCAAACTCACTCCCTCGCCCCCTTCAGTCCTCTGTTCAAATGGCACCTTGTCAGTGAGCCTTTCCAGATCACCCAATTTAAAATCACAGCCACCCTGGCACTCTCTACTCCTGCTCCCACTTCAACCTACTTCATAGCACTTATTACCATCGCACATTCCACATAGTTTACTTATTTATTATACTTACTGACAATTTCCTTCAAGCAGAATAGAATCTCTGTGAAGTGAGAGATTTTTGTCTGCTCTGTTCATTGTTTTATCTCCAGTGTCTAGAATGTAACAGATGATCAATTAATAGTTTATGGATGAACGAGTCAGTCTCAAACATGTCTAATTTTTCTAGTGGAGACATCAAAAAATAGAACTCTTCCTTCCAGTAAACATGATTGTATTAATAATACAAATCTATTACCAGTCTTACGGCACAGAGAAGTTATAAGATCTTCTACAGTCTAATATCCTTTTAATATTAGACAGCAGTCTAAGATTCAACACCATAAATCTGCAGACAAGTCTATCTTAATTGAAATGAATCAGGCATGCAAAACCTAATTGCATCCCTGACTAGGGATTAAGTGATTTAAAAAATAAAACAGAAGGTTTTTGGGTTTTTTTTGGTTATTTTTTCACTTTAAGTTGTCTGGGGCAAATAATCATTGTGAATGGGAAAATGCTCAGGGTCTCATTTATTAGTGTCAATTCTTGTTTGTTTGTTTTTCTTTTCGTTTTTGAGACGGAGCATCACTCTGTGGCCCAGGCTGGAGTGCAGTGGCATGATCTCGGCTCACTGCAACCTCCGTATCCTAGGTTCAAGCGATTCTCTTGCCTCAGCCTCCCGGATAGCTGGGACTACAGACACGTGCCACCATGCCTGGCTAATTTTTGTATTTTTTTGTAGAGTCAGTATTTCAACATGTTGACCAAGCTGGTCTCGAACTCCTGATCTCAGTTGATCTGCTCTCCTGGGCCTTCCAGAGTGTTACTAGTGTTGATTCTTAATGCCACATATGGAAAAGAGATGAGTTTTCATTTAAGAAACGTAAAATAAGGCAAGATTGTATCAACCTGGGAGTCAAGTGGCAATACCTACTTAGTGTATGCACGGAGGGCATTCAACCCAGAGTCATGAGAGAATAGTAACTAGACCCAGCCTACAGAGAGTTTGGAACCAGACTGCTGAAGTGAAAAGAAAGCCAGATTTCTTCAAATGAATGCTCTCAGTCTAGCGGTGAGCCATGAAGAAAGACTAATGGGCTTCATCTGAGCAGGAAGCAGTCATTGTCAGGCACGGTTGCAAGAACACTCTCAAAACCACTGGGCAATTAAACAAGACCTAGGGAGCTGTCCAATATACCATCTCTCAGTATGTCTCACAAAACTAAATCACAGGCTGTTCCACTTCAGTTTACTTCCTCTCACCCCATAGACTGTCCTATTCAATATGGGAGCCCCTAGCCACACATGGCTGTTTAAGTTACTTAAATTAAATTAAATTAAAATTTTAGTTCCAGACTTATGCTTCCAGCCAACACGGAATAACAGGAAAATGGATTTATCATCCCACTGAAACAAATAAAACATAGACAAAATATATAAAGCAATGGTTTTAAAGACATTGGACATCAGGCAACAAGGAACAGCGATCTCTGAAATATGCAAAACAAAAAAGGGGAGCTTTGTGATTGTTATAATTTACTGCCTTAAGAAAGTTTACAGGCTATGGAAAAGGGAGGGCAAACCTGGGAGGAAACTGATAGATACTCAGAGTCGAGCACATGAAGCTCAGTGTCCAGATAAATGAAGATAGCTAGATTTTACAGGAATGAGTACTGGAGAGGAGGCAACAGCATGAAGATGAAACCCTGGAGGTCTGCAGGGTTCTCTCTAAGGGACCAGTGGAAAGTTTTTAGCAGAGTAATGATCAGTGTTTACAAGTGAGGATACTACCCAAAGCCTAGGAAAGAACCATCCAAAAGAATTACAGAGAACAGTACCTGGTGCTCACACAAGACTCAGAATGGTATCTGTTCCCACTAGCTAACCTTGAAAACCTTCTGATTGATAAGTCACTGGAAAAAGAGCACAGAAAGCCTTGCTAGGTCTTGTTTCAGTAATGTTAAATAATTGGGCCAAGACTGAACATTGCTTTGGTCTAGCATAGGAAATCTTTTTTTCTTTTTTCATGTTGCTGCAAAGAACGTGATTTCATTCTTTTTTATGGTTGCATAGAATTCCATTATGTATATGTGTCACATTTTATTTTATTATATTTTAAGTTCTAGGGTACATGTGCACAATGTGCAGGTTTGTTACATATGTATACATGTGTCCTGTTTGTGTGCTGCACCCATCAACTCGTCATTTGCATTAGGTATATCTCCTAATAGCATAGTAAATCTTAAAATCTGAAGCTAAAAGAATAAAATTATTTTTAAGTAACTACAATGAATCCCAGAATAAAAGCTCATGAATATTTATAGGAATACAGAAATATCCAGCACCCAATAAGGTAAAATGAACAATTCTGGACTTCAGTAAAAAATTATTATGTGTGCAAAGAAGCAGTAAAATATGATTTGTACTAAAGAGAAAAAAATCAGTCAAAATTGATCCCAAATTAACACGGATGTTAGGAATAATAAACAAGCACATTAAATACATTATAACTGTATTCCAGATGTTTAAAAAATTAAGTAAAAACATTAAAGAAATTTTAAAAACCCAAATTGAGCCATTACAAAAGAACACTATGATGTGTGAGATGGAAAATGTACTGGATGAGTTTAAGACAAGATTAGACATTGCCAAAGAAAAGATAGGAAGAGATAAAAAGATAAACAATTGGAAATAAAACAGGAGAAAAAGGGGAATAGATCAAAGAACATAACATCAGTAAAGTGTAGAATAACTTCACATGGCCTAATATACATGTAATCGAAGTCTCTGATGCACAGGAGAAATCAAGGAAGATATAAAAATGCTTAAAGAAATAATAGCTGAAAACATTCCAGGTTTGACAGAAACTATAAGCACATATGCAAAAGTTTCAAATACCTGCAAGCAAAATAAACATGAAGAAAATTATACAAGGTAAAGCATAATCAAATTGCTCAAAACCAGTGAAAAAGATTAAAAGAAGACAGAGAACAAAGACACATTACATACAGAGAAACAAAGACAAGATTGGGAGATTTTTTGTGTGTGAAACATTTCAAGTGAGAAGACAGTGAAACAACATCTTTAAAGTACTGAAAGAAAAAATAATGGCTGACACAGAATTCTATATCCAGCAAGATATTTTTTCAAAAAATAAAGGTAAAAGAAAGACTTCTTCAAACTTACAAAAGTTGAAGAATTCAACAGCACACACATGATTAGAAATATAAAGGGATTACATCAGCATATTATGGGAAGAAAGAAAAATAAATAAATAATAAAATAAATGTAAAGGGAGGAAATGTGAAAGCAAGTCCTTCAGTTAAAAGGAAAATGATATCAGATAGTCTACATGAAGGAATGAAGAGGACTAGAAATAGTAGCCACAGGAGTAAGTACATTTTCTGATTATTTAAATATCTTTAAAAATAATTGATTTTCTAACTAAAAATAGTAATAAAGTAGTACAGTATTTATAATATATATTATATATTAAAATGACATGTATAATAATTTTATATATATGTGATTTATAACGATCATATATGTAAAATGAATATGTGTAAAAACAACAATACAAAAGATGAGAGTAAAGAAAATATATTATTGTAAGTTTCTTTTACTGCTAATGGTAAGTCATATAATCGCACTTGAGGCTAGAATATGATAAGTGAACTATTATACTATACATCATCAAACAGCTATAGCAATAACAAATTAACACTTATAAAATAACACAGAAGAGAAATGAAATAATAAAAAAAGAAAATTAATACAAAAGAAGAAAGAAAAAGAGAAGAAAGAAACAAAGAACAGATAGGACAAATAGAAAATAAATAGCAAGAAGATACATGTACCTAACCAAATCAATAACCACATTCAATGGAAATGGTATGAACATTCCAATTAAAATACCAATATTATGAGAATGTGCAAAAAAGTAAGACCCAATTATATACTGTCTACAAGAAAAACACTATAAATATAATAGAAAGACACAAATAGATTAAAAGAATGAAAAAAGCTGTATTACTCTAACACTAACCACAAGAAAATTAGAGCGGCTACATTAGCATAAGACAAAGCAGATTTCAGAACAAAAACTACTGTCAAAGATAAGGATGGTCATTTATAAAGATGTCAAAGATAAATAGGTCAATTCATTGAGAGGACATAAAAATCCTCAACACTTATACACCTAATAACAGAGCTTTAAAGTACATGAACTGATAGAACTGCAAGGAGAACAAAAATTCATACTTATAGTTGGACATTTTTGTACTTCTGTCTCAATAATTTATAGAACAGACAGAAAATCATTAAGAATATCGAATATTGAAATAATATTGCAAACCAACTTTAAATATTGACATTTATAGAAAAAAAATCCCCCAGTTCAATAGAATACACATTCTTTTCAAGTGCACACCAAACATTTATAGATAGTTCATATTCTGGGCTGTAACACACCCCAAATAAGTTTAAAGGGATTCAAGTTATATAAAGTATGTTTTTGACCACAATGGAATTTTTAGAGATGAACAACAGAGAGAACTCTGGAAAATCCCCCAAATATTTGGAAACTAAATACTATGTTTTAAATAACCCATGGATTAAATATGAGATCAAAAGAGAAATTTAAAAATATTTGTAACTAAACGAAAACCAAGTTTAAACATATCAAAATTTGTGACATGCCACTTGTATAATACAGAATTTGACTGCCCTTTGTCCCTTGTTCCTGGGAAGACTAAGAAATCCTTGTAATTTATTGAGTAATAGTAATGTCTCTGTTATTCATGAGCCTCTCAGATCACACCTATGTTTATTCTAAAAATGAGATGACTCAGGATTATAGGTATGGACCAACCAGAAAGACCAATTATATGATTAGAGGGGTGGGACTTTGAGCCAGCCTGACCACTAAGGAAGGGAGGGAAGCTGGAGATTGGCCAATTACTCAATCAATCATGCCTATATAATGAAACCCCAATAAGAACTCTGGGCACTGAAGCCCAGTTCAGCATTTTGGTTATTGAGCATGTTGATGCGACAGGAGGGCAATGCATCCTACTTCCATAGAAAGAGAACATGGAAGCTCTGCATGCAGGATCCTGCTGAACTTTGCCCTATGTGGCTGACCCTAATTCTTTTCTGATAATACTATAATCATAAATATAGTGCTTTCCTGAGTTCTATGAATCATTCTAGCAACTTATCAAACCTAATGGGATCTTGGAATCTCTGAATCTGGTAAGAAGTGCAGATGGACTGGGACCCCATTTATAACTGGAAACAGAATTGATCATACTCTGATTCAACTGTGCCCTTGAGACTTTGGAGTCTAATGTTAACTCCAATAGTTAGTGTTAGCATTAAATTGCAGTACACCAGTTGGTATCGGAATTCCATTAAAACAATACTTAAGGAGATGTTTATATCACTAAATACCTATATTAGAAAACAAGAAAGGTCTCAAATTAATGTCCCTAGCTTCTGCCTTAAGAAACTGGAGAAATAAAAAAGCAGATTAAACTCAATGTAAGCAGAAGAAAAAAATAAAAATCAGAGCAGAAATAAATAAAAACAGGCCAGGGGCAGTGGCTCATGCCTGTAATCCCAGCATTTTGAGAGGCCAAGGCAGGTGGATCAACTGAGGTCAGGAGTTTGAGACCAGTCTGAGCAACATGGTGAAACCCAGTGTCTACTAAAAAATACAAAAATTAGCGGGGCGTGGTGACAGGCGCCTGTAATTCCAGCTACTTCGGGGGCTAAGGCAGGAGAATTGCTTGAACCTGGGGGATGAAGGTTGCAGTAAGCTGAGATTGCGCCATTGCACTCCAGCTTGGGTGACAGAGCAAGACTCTGTTTCAAAATAAATAAATAAATAAATAAATAAATAAATAAATAAGAAAAAGAAACAAATAATTAAAAACAATAAAACGAGAAAATCAATAAAACAAAAGCTGATTATTTCAGAAGATCAATAAAATTAATGAATATCTGGCCAAAGTAATCAGGAAATAAAGAACGAAGACAGACACAAATTACTAAGCTATGAATAAGAGAAGTGAACACACTACAGATTCTACAGATATTAAAAGAATAATAGAAAAATATTTTGCACAACTTTATGCCAGTAAATGACAAATTAGATGAAATGGGCAAATTCCTTGAGAGACAGAAACTTCTAAAATTCATTCAAGAAGAAACAGATAACTAAAATAGTCCTGTATTATTGAAGAAATCAAACTTATAGATTAAAACCTTTCCACAGAGAAAAGTTCAGGCCCAAATGTCTTCTCTGGTAAATTCTACCGAACCTTTAACGAAGAAATAACATCAATTCTAAACAAATAATTTTTCAAAAATTGAAGAGGATTAATTAATTCCCAACTCATTCTATGAGACCAGGCCAGTATTACCCTGATACCAAAACCAAAGACATTAAAAGAAAAAGGAAAAAACCCTTATAAAAATATATGCAAAAAATATAAACAAAATTTAGCAAATCAAACCCATTAGTACATTATGACCAAGTGAGGTTTATTTTAACCTTCAAAAAATAATGTCATTAATATACAACTTAACTAAAACAGAAAAGTTGTATGGTAATTTCAATAGACATATATAAAACATTTGACAAAAATCCAACATCCATTCCTAATAATACTCTCATGAAATTAAGAACAGAAAGGATCTTCCTCATTCTTATTTTTATTTTTTTAATTTTTTAAATTTTTTTATTTTTTATTTATTTATTTATTTATTTTTTTTTTTGAGGCGGAGTCTCGCTCTGTCGCCCGGACTGGAGTGCAGTGGCCGGATCTCAGCTCACTGCAAGCTCCGCCTCCCGGGTTCACCTCATTCTCCTGCCTCAGCCTCCAGAGTAGCTGGGACTACAGGCGCCCGCCACATCGCCCGGCTAGTTTTTGTATTTTTTAGTAGAGACGGGGTTTCACCGGGTTAGCCAGGATGGTCTCGATCTCCTGACCTCGTGATCCTCCCGTCTCGGCCTCCCAAAGTGCTGGGATTACAGGCTTGAGCCACCGCGCCCGGCTTTTTATTTTTTATTTTTTATTTTTTGAGGCGGAGTCTCGCTCTGTCGCCCGGACTGGAGTGCAGTGGCCGGATCTCAGCTCACTGCAAGCTCCGCCTCCCGGGTTCACGCCATTCTCCTGCCTCAGCCTCCGGAGTAGCTGGGACTACAGGCGCCCGCCACCTCGCCCTGCTAGTTTTTTGTATTTTTTAGTAGAGACGGGGTTTCACTGTGTTAGCCAGAATGGTCTCGATCTCCTGACCTCGTGATCCGCCCGTCTTGGCCTCCCAAAGTGCTGGGATTACAGGCATAAAGGGCATCTGTGAAAAATCTACAACTAACATCACACTTACTGGAGAAACGCTGGACACTTCCCACCAAGAGCAGGAACAAAGATTCTACTTTCAGTACTTGCATTCAATATTGAACTGAAGGTTCTAGTCATTGCAATAATACAAGAAAAGGCATCTGGATTGGAAAGGAAGAAACAAACATGTATTTATTTGCAGAAAACATGTAGAATATCCAATAGGAAGTACAAGGGCTTTTGCAGAATATATTATCAATTTACAAAAATCAGGCTCATGCCTGTGATCCTAGCACTTTGGAAGGCTAAGGCAGGTGGACTGCTTGAGTTTGAGACCAGCCTGGGCAACATAGTGAGACCTTGTCTCTACAAAAACTACAAAAATTAGCTGGGCGTGCATGTGCCTGTAGTCCCAGCTACTCAGGAAGCTGAGGTGGGAGATTGGCTTAAGCCCAGGAGGTGGAGGTTGTAGTGAGCTGAGATCATGCCACTGCATTCCAGCCTGTGTGACAGAGTCAGACACTGTCTCAAATAAATAAATAAATAAAAAATCAATTGTACTTCTGTATTTTAGCAATGAATAACCCAAAATTGAAATTAAAAATGCAAATGCTTTTACAATTTCATCAAGGAATATTAGGGATAAATCTGAAAAAGATGTGAACCATATATTGAAAACTATAGAATATTACTAGCAGAACATAAGAAAGACCTAAATAAATGGAATGATACACTCTATTCACGGGTCAGGAGGCTAAATGTTGGTAAGATGTGGTTCTCCTTCAATTAATATATAGAGTCAATACAATTACAATAAAAATCCTAGGGAGCTTTTTAAAAATAGAAATTGATAAACTTCATAAAATTCATGTAGAAATAAAGTCTACCTAGAATAACCAAATAACGTTGAAAAAGAAAAACAAAGTTGGAAGACTGGCACTACCTGATTTCAAAAATTATAAACGTACAGAAATAAAAACAACACGGGACTGGTGCAGTGGCTCATACCTGCAATCCCAGCACTTTGGGAGGCTGAGGCAGGTGGATCACCTGAGGTCAGGAGTTCAAGACCAGCCTGGCCAACATGGTAAAACCCCGTCTCTACTAAAAATTCAAAAATAAGCCAGGCATGGTGGTAGGCACCTGTAATCCCAGCCATTCAGGAGGCTGAGGCAGGAGAATCACTTGAACCTGGGAGGTGGAGGTTGCAGTAAGCCAAGATCACACCACTGCACTCTAGCCTGGGCAGCAGAGCGAGACTCCATCTAAAAAAAAAATCAAAAAACAAAACAAAACAAAACAAAAAACATGGTTTTCACAAGATGATAGACAAATAGATCAACAAGGAAGAATAAACAACCCAGAAATAAATCTATGCATATTTGGAAAACTGATTTTGACAAAGGTTCAAAGGCAATGTAATAGAGAAAGGACAGTCTTTTCAACAAATGACGCTGAGAAAATTTGATATCCAAATTAAAATTTTAAAAGAACTTGGATCTATACCTTGTATATAATATACACAAAAATGAACACAAAGTGGGTCAATGACCTAAATGTTAAATCCAAAACTTTAAAATAGCTACAAAAATACATAAGAGAAAATCTTTATGATCTCATGTTAGGCAAAGATTTCTTGGACACAACAATAACAGCATAATCCATTAAAAAGTTATAACTTGGACTTCTTCCAAATTAAAAATTTCTGTTCTTCAAAAGACACTGTTAAGAAATGAAAAGGCGTGCAAGAAACTAGCATAAAATTGTTCAAAACAATATATCTTATAAAGAACTTGTATCCAGAATATATATTTTTAAAAACTCTCGAAAGTCAATAAGAAAACAAGTGGCCCAAAAATAATCAGCAGAAGATCCAAACAGACACTTCACCAAAGAAGACATGCAAATGGCAAACAAGCTCATGAAAAGGTGCTCAACATCATTATTCCTTAGAAAAATGTAAACTAAAACCACATAAGTTGCCATTACAAACCTATTAGAATGATTAAAAAGACTAAACACATCAACTGTGGCAAGAATTTGGAAGCACTAGAACTCTCATAAACTACAGACGGAAAACAGGTTGACAGTTCTTTGAAAGTTAGACATGCATTCACTACAAGATACCACCATTCCCATCCTAGGTTCTTACTGAAAAAAAAAAAATGAATAGATCTGTCCATAAAAGAACCTGTACATGAATGTTCATGGCTTTATTTGTAATCGTCAAACACTGGAAAACGTCCAGGTATCCATCAACATGATGAATAGAAAAACTGTAGTATATCCATACAATGGACTACTGCTCTGCAATAAAAAGAAATGAACTATGAATATATTAAATATATGTTACAGCGTGAGTGAATCCATAAATAATTTTGCTGTGTAAAAGAAGCCAGACAAGGCCGGGTGCAGTGGCTCACACCTGTAATTCCAGCACTTTGGGAGGCCGAGGCGGGCAGATCACCTGAGGTCGGGAGTTTGAGACTAGCCTGACCAACATGGAGAAACCCTGTCTCTAAGAAAAATACAAAATTAGCTGGGCTTGGTGGCATATGCCTATAATCCCAACTACTCGGGAGACTGAGGCAGGAGAATCGCTTGAACCCGGGAGGCGGAGGTTGCAGTGAGTTGAGACCATGCCATTGCACTCCACCCTGGGCAACAAGCGCGAAACGCTGTCTGAGAAACAACAACAACAACAACAAAAAAAAACAAAACAAAAGATAAAAAAGGTTGTATACTACTTTATTATTTCATTTATATAAAATTCTAAAATATCCGAACTAATCCTTAGTGTCATTAAACAGATCAGTTGTTTCCTGAGGATGGAGGAGTGAGGTGGAAGGATTTGAAAAGGGTTATGAAGAAACTCTTCGGGGTGATGGCTGTGTTCATTATCTTAATTCGCTGTTGTTTTCATGTGTGTATTTATAGTCAAAACTTATCAAATTGTACATTTCAAATATGTACAACTTACTGTGTGTCAATTATACTTCAATGAAACTTTTTAAAGTTAGTTTCTCAGCCACAATACCCACATTCAAGTGTTCAGTAGCTACATGTGGCTAGTGCTTACCACAGTAGACATTTCTAATGCAGAATATTTTAATAGTCACAAAAAGTGAAAATGGACAGTGGTGCTCTAGAGTCTTGGGAAGAGGCTTTCTGAGAATACATAGACTGGAGAAAGGTGAGGAAGGCACCCGAGAGGAGAAAAACCAATGCCTACAGATGGAGGATTGTCCAGCTGTCAATCCCCTGATGCAGCTGAGTAACATGAGTTCTAGCGAGTCAGCTTCAGGAGTTCTGGTTTCCTCTATCCTTTCTCAGAATCCACAGATAAGCATTTATAATGGATAACTCTTGGTTTTTCAGTGGCGGAAAGCACAGCTATTGCAACCACTGTGGAGCTAGAAAGAATGATTAGGTGAAGCTTAATCACTTCAGAGATTATAAAACCGATGCAGGAAGAATATGGGGTCTTGAGATCTAAGAAAAGTATTAAGCTCCACAAATTGATAGGTCTTAGAAGATACAGCTTAACGCTGCTGCTATTAGCACTGTTTATGTCTGCTGGCAGGAAAACATTTACACAATTTTCCTAGGAATAAAATTTCCAAGTTTCAAAGTACACATGCCAGGTGGCACTTAGCAACAAACTGACATGCTGGAAGAGTAGGAATAACTCTGCTTTTCGATGTACGAGCTATTTTAATAATCCTGGATTTCTGAGCTGCATGCTTCTGGGGATGTATATTTGCTTCCTCTCTTCAGTCTCTTGTGCACATTTGCCTTCTGCTTGTCAAGACTGTTTCACTTTACACCCACTCTCGGAATGTTTCACTATAACATCAGCTATTGTTTGAGAAGTGTGTATTTTCCCATTAGTGTAGAGCCATGTAAACTCATGGTCCTTGTTTTTTATTCCCTTTTAGAGGTCATCCTTCTCCCTGAACACTAGTATCTTCAGAATCCCTCACATTTCTACTGTTCACCATTACCATGGCTTCCACTGTCAACCCAATCATCAACCAAGAACTAAATCACCAGTCCCTGAAGAAAGGAAGGATCAATTACACCCCAGCTTCAATATGCGCTTCTCATTAAAAAAAAAAAAAAAAAAAAAAAAGCTCACTCTCATTAATCAACAATCAATATATTTGGATGTGGGAAGTGGTGTAGTATATAAGAGACAGGGTGAGAGAGGGCAAACAAGAATTAGATAATCATGATTTTGTCTTCATTAACATACATAATAAACTTCCAAACTAAAGGTATCGGATTGCCTCCAAGCTCTGAGTCATTAGATAAGAATTCAATTAAAGGATGAGTTTTGTTCCTAAATCTAATGAAGAGACAGTGCTGGATTTTGCTGCTTCTTGTTTCCTGGGAATAAGAACGTGAAAGAATGTGAATATATTCCTTGCAGTTTATTAGAATGCCAGAGACTTGTCTCCCTAGACATTGAAGGGAGAACCTGTCATCTGTGGTAAGTTTTTTCCCCAAATGGGAAGACATTAGAAGACCTATATTTATAACAAAATTATTAAAAATTTTAATGCTCAGAGTTTTTCTGAATCTTATTACATTGGAAAAATAGACCCAAATGTTTCCTCTGTGACTTTGCTACAATAGCAGCAAACGTGTAATAATTGCTGAGGTATCTACGGTAAAACAAAATTTTTTTCTTTTTCCTTTTTTTTTTTTTTTTTTTTGAGAGAGTCTCTCTCTGTCACCCAGGCTACAGCGCAGTGGCGCGATCTCACCTCACTGCAACCTCCGCCTCCTGGGTTCAGGCCATTCTCCTGCCTCAGCCTCCCGAGTAGCTGGGACTATGGGTGCCCGCCACCTTGTCCGGCTAATTTTTGTATTTTTAGTAGAGATGGGGTTTCACCATGTTAGCCAGGATGGCTACGATCTCCTGACCTTGTGATCCGCCCGCATTGGCCTCCCAAAGTGCTGGGATTACAGGCGTGAGCCACCGCACCCGGCCGGTAAAATTTTTTTAAAGTTTAACTAACATTTGTTGAACGCTTACTAAGTACCAGGCATTGTTCTAAGAACTTTAAAAATATTAACTCATTTTAATCCTTACACTAATTGTTGTTATTATCTCCATTTCAAAAATGAGGAAATTGAGGCACAGAAATGACTTGCCCAAAATCACACAGAGAGTGAGTAGAAGGGTGAGGATGAATTAAACTCGTGGAAATTGAGATTGGTGGAGAAGATTTAACATACATATTTTGTCTATAGATAAATTATTGCACTGTATTGTGCTACTTAAGCTTTCCTAAAAATTCAAAATTGACAACAATTAAAATTAATCATTAGGTATATTTTATTCTAATCCACTTAGACCATCACACTGTTTTACAGGACTCTTCTGAAGTAGAAATCTCCAACTTTAAAAGGCCAAGTATTTTTTTCTCAACCTGAGGAAAAAAATGCCTAACAGAATCAAAGTTTTCTTCTCAGATATTTACATTATTTATAATTAAAATTTTAAGGCTGCAAGTGATAAAAACATTGCATAGAAAAAGTGATTTCAACTTAGTTCAGAAAAAATATGCATACCAAAAAGCCTAAAACACTCTGCAATATTAATAAGTATATTTAAGTGATGAAATGATTAATAATTTCCCAAAATTTTCTAATATATAGTTGCATTTAAAATAAGCTTAAAACATTTAAATCCTTAAGGGATGGTATAAGATTTTTGGAAACTTCATCTATTCTACCTAAAATGGTTTTTAAAAATCAGATGTTAGTTGGAAAACAGACATTTCTGACCAGCAAGTATTAGAAAACTTAGAAAACTGGTGGGAAGAATTATGATCTTGGGGAGCTCTCTCTATCCCTGAAGCTCTTTAGGAGAAGCACAAACTCTTCTGTCTGGTGGTTCTAGAACTGAGACATCTCTTCCAAGGCTGCAGTGCTCTTCCAAGGGCCATGGACATCAACTAGGAAGAGTCATTTCCTCATCCCATTGCCTCATACTGAGAAACAAGTAGAAAAAGAAAAACTATCTTACTAAAAAGTTAATTTGACTTCATCTTCCACTACTCAGCATTGGCTCCAGTGACATTAAATTTCTCACAGATCTTCAAATAAACCATCACACATACCTTTTTCTTTCCTTAAAATACCTTTCCTTTACTTTCATTTCCACTTGAAAATGCCTTCTCATCTTCAAAGTCTGCTTCATGTGTCACCTCAACCTATGTAAAGTCTTTTCCATCCTCTCAAGGCAGAGTCTTTGTATCCAAATAGAGGAACCTTCTGTGTCCCAAGACCCAGCCAAGATCCCAGGAGACAATGTGCTAGGGGGGCACAGAGTATGTGCAAGAAAGAAGGACTCTATGGGTTCCAAATCCAGCAAGTATAGAGAAATCAAGATAAAATAGTCTCTGGAAGCTAAAGAGAGGAATGCCAAAATCTATGTATTAGATAACTCCAGAAGAAATGCAGAAGTTGTAGGAGCAGGAGCCAAAGAACCTATGTAGGGTCACAGGGAGCAGGGATAAGTAGAGAAAGAATGTCCATTCATTTCACACACACACACACGCACATGCACACATACACTCCTTGCATCTATGAAGGTGTCATGCTAGTGCTGTAGGGATTACAGAGATAAGATAATAAGATATAGTATTTGCTTTTTCAGAAGCTCACACTCTATTTCTAATTTTTTTTAAAGATCATTAGTCACTTTGTTAAAAGTTAAATGTAACAAACACCATACCTGAGATTAAAAACAATATTTTTGGAAGATAAGCACTTGATTCCAGAATCCAAGAGCAAACGTGACACTGAGTGGTCCCTGCTATAGCACCCATGTGGAATGAGTGGAAGAGCGTGGGCTTTGGAGATGGGCAGATTCGTGTCCAAATCCTGGCTTGGCCATTGATTTGTCCTGTGATCTCTGTCAAGTTACTCTGAGAATAATGCCTTCCTAGTATTGTTGTGAAGCCCAAACAAGAAGGCACTTGACCTAATGAAGGCACTCATTGAATGTTGGTTTCCTCTCTTCCTCTTGTCTTTGGGAGAATCAGACCAGGATGCTCAGTCTGCAGACCACCAGGTGATATGCCCTGAGAATTGCAAGATAAGTAGCACACATGGGAAGCCAGGAGCAGAGTCTTCTGAGTGTGGATTCCCTGGACTGTCAGGAACTGCCTTACGTCTTGGCCCCTAAATCCTCACTTCTACCTACTTTCTCCACCTGGAGGCTCAGCTTCATCCACATTACACACACACATACACACTTTTCATCCTGTGATTGTTACCCGGACTCTTGGATGGGCTCTAACCTGTTGCTGGCCTCAAAGCCAAGGCCTCTGATTCTTGTTGCTTCTGTCTTTACCTGGGTTCCTGGTACTGTGCCAGACTTGTGCGTGTCTGATCATGTTTTGTTTCCCTAAGCCGAGAATAGCTCCCTGCACCTTGCTTAGTGGTTCTCCCTGGACTCGACCTGGGCTTAGACCAGCTTACTTTGAAGAATGCTTAGCCAGGCCCCCTCCTCAACATCCCTGGCCTATTTTCTCTAGGGCTCTAGTTCGTTCCTTGAGAGGAAAAAAATAATACGTAATGTCTGAAAGACTTCCATAATCAGGTTGAAATAAATGCACAGAGGAAACAAATCCAAAAGATTCCAAAAATATCTCTGGAGAAGTAAAAATATGTAATCCTCCAGTGACCAAGTTCTGTCACCATGACCAAAATATCTTGCCACTATTCCTGACTCTCCATCTGCATTGCCAGCACCTTTTCTTACAGACACTGCTGTGATAACTTACCAACTGGTCTTCCCACCTCCAGCGTGACCTTCTTCTGATCCAAGAATCTAATAATTCAAATGCTTAAGGAGAAGAAACTAGAAACACAAATGAGTGGCCAAGGCTGAGTGTAATTACATACGTAAACACAGTGCAAATAGTGGGTTGAGACGAACAAGAAAGCACTTGCACCATATTTAGGAGGCACCCACTCCTCAGCTATACTTCATAGTTTAGTTAGCTTCCTCATGCATTTCCAGGAATGCATGACAGTCTTTCTAGAATATCCTTTTTTCTTTTCCAAAGAAAGATACCCTAAAGTTCAGACTTTTATGTTAAAAAAAAAAAAAGCCCAAGTGCTGACTGCACTTTTTTCTCTTTTTGATCTAATAAAACTCCTCACATACCTTAGCTGTCTGAAGTTGAGTTTTTGTCATGAACAAACCAAATTTAATAATGAATACAGTTGTTTAATGAGCTGATTACACGGCTGTCTTCCAAACACAACTGTGAGTTCTCTGAGTCAAGAACTGTGTCAAAGTCACCTCTGTATCCCTGGTGCTTCATAGTTGCTGGCACCAAACTTGAATTTAATTATTTACAAATGAATGGATAGATGAATAATATACACTCTTTGAACACCTAAGAGCAGAGAATTAAAATTCCAAAATAATAAGCTGTAGGGGGATTTAGTTCTTGAAATTGTAAGAAAATCTCATTGAAACAGATATTTATGTTTCTTACTCAGGCTCCAACCTCCTTCAAGGAAGGAGGGCTTGCATCTGAGACCTCAAAGGCTGCCATCTGTGTTGACCCCTCATGAGAATGGGCAGTTAACAAAATGTCAGTGCATTCGAGCAGAATGAGCACAAAACTCATATTTCCTTAGGGTACAAATTTACTTGGAGTAAAAAGGCAAGTAATGATCGAGTCTGCCCGGATACAAGGACAGATTAAAGAAGCTTTAAGAAACAAAACAAAACAAAAAAGCCTTAAGTTTACCATTGTGGATAACGTCTTGTGGAATAAGAGGCAATTACACATTTGTGCCATTGTCAGAGGCCATTTCTATGCCCAAAGTTGTTCTTCCATCTTGCTAATGGTCATTCATTGCTTACAAGGAATTGCTTGCTATATTAGATGACTTTGTAAAGGATTGACCTCGGACTGTTACTGCCAGATGTGCACAAAGCCTTCCTCTGTGCATGTGAAAAATAAGTATCTTCTCCATTTTCTTTCCTAAACCCCAGTTTGCCCCACCTGACACACCAGAACAAAGTGATGGTCACCTTTGGAAAGGTATTGGCCTACAGCTTATTAGGGTGGAAGGGCAACTCTCAATTATCTAGTTGAAACTTCTAACTTCAAGATGATAAAAACAAAGTCCCAAGAAGGTCCTATCCACCTAGGGCCCATAGCTAGTTACTGGATATGCCTGACCCAGCCTGGCAGTTATTGGTATATTCACAAAACTGAAACTCTAATTATGCAGTTTTTCTGACCTTGAGATAAAAAATGCCATTCCTCTAAAGGGCGTTCGATACATTAGCCAAATTTCAGCAGTTAATTTACAAGTGAGCAATTTTGATTTTCAGATCTTGTTATCAGGGGGAAACGTCTGGACTTCATAACCACCTGGCCTAAAGCAGTCAAGTCATGAATACTCTTTTTTCCTTTATTAAATCCACACTTCAGAACATTGCATTGGGAGATCAGAAGTCCCTCTTCTCTGCCTGGAGCTCAGAAGCACTTGCAGCTGAGGCGATTCCTGCCTCAGCCTGCTGAACCTTGGGGGTGAGAAATAGAAGACTGCTTCCCAAGCTGAGATTATTGTTAGCACACCAAGTATTAAGGACAGCCCCAGGGAGGTTTGGGAGAACTTCCTGCAAGCTTTTGTTTGCATGCAAGTCTGAATCGTAAGGTTACTGGAAAAGACATAGCTTCAAAAGCATTCTTTGCTGCTGCTTGCAGCATGGGCAGGCTGCCTTTACAGACTTGGGGCATCCTTTCCCAAAGATGTTATGAATACTTGTAATGTGAAATGGTGGCCAGAAAAATGCTATTTTCTGCTAAACCTCAAGCCGTTATTACAGAAAAACAAGCTTTCTGGAGATCCGCTACACTGATCATCATTGAATTCTCATCAGTAAGTTTGTCACAGCCATGATGTCTTTAGGGGATGCCTGGGTAGCCTTTGTAATAGGCAGGTACCTAAACCTTCTCAATCTAATGAGTATCTGCATAATTGCAAAAATATCTATGAAGACTTTTTTCTTCCTTCATAACCCTGACATTTGCCTCCATGAAGAAAAATGCATCTCACGTGAGCCAGGCCAGCCCTGCATAACTCTATGAAGAAACAAGAATATTTTCCTGTTTGTCACATTTCTATGGTCCTTCTTGCCTCCTATGGCCCTTCTTGCCCCTATTACCATGATGGCTGAGCTATGTTTTTCCAGCCCTCAGGGACCCTCAGATTCAACAACATCTCCATGATTCCAAAGTCTCCCAACTTCACCCCTACTATCGCTCAAACATGTTTTTTCCTGTGTAACTTCCCTTTCAGTGGGCAAATAATTAGTTAATCTGATAAACAAAACTGGCATCTCCCAAACTTTTGTCATTTCTCAGCCATCCTCATGATTTTCACTGTGTTCATAAACCACCACTTGCATTGTTGACCTAATATTTTTAAATTGACTCACTTTTTAAATGTAAACAATTGCTTTAATTCCAATCAATATCTGTGAAATGATAGGTTTGATATTTATTTTGATATGTATTAAGACAATTAAAATAAAAAATAGTCATTGATGTAACACTAAAATTATCTTATGTTCCAATGGTGGTGTATTTCTGAAATTTTGCATAGCAGTAAATTAAATTAAACCCTTGGCTGCTATTGGCCTAGAAAGTCTCCTCTTCTGAATAAGAATTGCATTTTAATGGAAACCTTATGTGTGTGTATATATACACACACACACACACACACACAATGTGTATATATATAGTTTTTAGTTTGAACCCAACTGAAGGATGGGAGGAAAATGATGTAGTGGAAAGCATATAAAATTTTAAGCTGGAAAGAGATAACTTATTCTCAATTTATACAAAGTACACTATTTTCTTTTTTCTTTTTTTTGTTTTTTTGAGACGGAGTCTCGCTCTGTCGCCCAGGCTGGAGTGCAGTGGCC